>NW_028322239.1:11365468-11517187 GCF_059928025.1 Delphinapterus leucas
GGAAAGAGCAGTCAATTCAGACCCTTGCCCTGGAACTCCCTAATTTAGTTAAACCCTTTGACCTTTACTTTCCTGGTGAACAGTGAATCACCATTGGAGTATTAGTGCAAAACCTGGGACCACTTGAAATGGAACAATGCAAGAATGCCATCCAGGTAGGATAAACTACGGTCACCAAGGGGCTTGGCCCACCGCCACATCTAGCCAAGATACTGGCAGTATCTGAAAACCTGGAAATCAGCAGCCCAAAAGGCCACCTCCCTCCTAAGGGAAAAGGACCCCACGTGGTGATCCTAACCCCCAACCATGCCCTGAAGTTGCAGGGTTTGCTCCGTGGGCACACTGACCTTGAGTGAGGAGGTCCTCCAACTCCAACCTCCAGAGAGATAACTGGGGCAAAGGGGCACCATGACGACTCGTGTGACCATCACTTGACCTGGAGTTTCTCTCATAAAACAACAAGAGTGTGTCCCAAAAGAGTAGACTACTGCTTGCAGGACTTACTGCACCCAGAGGGGAGGTAATAATCTTGGCGGGGGAACCGTATATCACGCTGTCACCATAGAAAAGCCTACAGACACTGTGATGATGGTGGCCAATAAGACCGGCTGGACTCCTGTTTACTTCAAAAGGCTGTTGACTCAGTGACCATCATGGTCCTTCATCACCACTGACCCTGGACTGTCTGGGAGTAGGGCAGTCAGGGTCCTGACACCTGGTGCTGTTTTTACGTTAATTCAGGGGCCTAACTGAAGAAAGCACAGACTACTGGTCAGAGCATCTAGGCTGGCAGAAACTGTCAGCCTAAGGTGGCCGAACAAATGTGGGGTGGGGTGAAACTGGACCTCACAGCGTCACTGCACGTCTCCTTCCTGGACCCTTAAAGGTCATTAGACTCTATAACACTACCAATACTTGTGCTCAGGCGGACGAGCAGGGAGGCAGGAGGCCTGCGGACAATCAACATCACCTGGAGGCTGCTGGGGAGAAGTTCAGACCCTTGCCCACGGGTATGAGGGCTCCTAACTCAGCACTCAGCAGTTACAGATGAAGGGTCTGCACCCTCAGCACTCTAAGAATGAGGAAGGGGACAAAATGCAGAAGAGGGGTTTGTCCCAGGGAAAGCCCCTTAAAAATCTCTGGGAGATAAAAATAGAATCTGGGCAATAAAATAAAGTCTAACCTTTTTTATCCTTTGTGCTTTGTCTAATTTCACGTGCTCCTAGGGTCCCGCATACAGAGGTTCAACAGCCGGCACTTCAGACGAGATTCCCTAGTGCAGAATGGCTGGGTCGACACCTCAGCTCCTGGGGCACAGTGCAGACTCCGTGATATAGAGCCTGAGCTGCAGCCAACCGGGCCCTCGAGAGCTCCGCCCGCTCCCTCCCACTGACTCTGACAGGATCTCTACACAGCAGCCCAGCCCACAGCCCACGGGGTAGCACATGCTCTCACCTCTCCATTCTCTGATCAAAATATAAAGTTTCCTTTGCTTCTGAACCAAACTCAGTCTCGATCTGTTGGCTCCAATGACACTGGGCAGGGGGACACTTGTTGGGGTCCACTCTGGAGGATCAGTAACAGAAATTGAGAACATTGTAACTTCAATGAACAGATGTGTGAGCCAAACTGTAATTAACATAGAACAGTGTATGAGGCTCGGGTAAAATAAGATGTTTCTAACACTTCCATTTGATATTTCCATCACTTTATTATAAGCAAGTTCAGTGAAAAGGTTTGTCTTATTTGTCAGGTCAATACTAGAGAAACGAAGTGATTTCTTTCCAAGGATGTACATCTAATAATCTTGGTTAAAGCTTCAATCTTGTTTTAAATGCTTTTCCATTGAAAATGATAACTCTCTTTCAGCTCCCCCATTTCTGAGAAGTATAAAATCTTATAATTTATTATTACCAAAGGGGAAAGGTGGGAGGAGGGATAAATTAACAGTTTGGGATTAACACATACACACTGCTATGTATAAAATCGATCATCAACAAGGAACTACTGTATAGCACAGGGAACTACCCTCAATATTTTGCAATAACCTATAAGGGGAAATAATCTGAAAAAAGAATAGATATTTTTTATTGACATCATCTATTAATGACAGTTAAAATGGAACCTAAGGGAAGCCGGTGGTGAGTGCTTCTGACCAGGAAGACTTCAATCATCTAAAGTTTGGACTCTGCCTACTTCCCAAGGCCCTTAATGAACATATGTGTAGCCGTAGCTTAAAAAATTCCCCAGTTTGGGTTGTGGAGAGACAGTGATTTTGAAAAAGCCCTGGTGTTCTCCTCACATGAATGGGACACTTCCTACAGCTAAAACATGCCTGTCACACCCAGAGGATGGTATACCGTCTGATCGGGAAGAGTTTGGAAAAGGCATCTCATCTCCTCATCTCCTGGTGCTCGGGTTCACCCCTCTAGCGTCTTTACGAACAGTCTCCCCACTTGGAGATGTCAGCACTGTCAACATCCTGTTGCATACAGTTTGGAATTTGTCCAGAGGATGAAGCAGAAGGAGGAGGAACAATGAGAGACAAGTCCTAGGTGTTCGGACAGGCACATGTCACTCTAATTTCCAATCAGGAAAACGAATTGACCAAAGGCTAGGGTTGCCCATGGAAACAGAATAGGGCTTGAGGAAATCCCACTGCTTTGTGGCCAGTTCCCATAAACACAAGTTGAAAAATGGAACTCAGGGCCGCTAAAATTCACGAAACTGCAGAGTTGAAAATATCTCTCACTGAAAAATGTCTTGAGGAAAGTCAGAGAAAGGGACTTGTAAGCAACGGAGAATGGCAGGAAAGGGATTGGAAGAGGTAGAAAGGACTCGCCATTAAGCACAAGAAAAGGGGCTGAACATTGCCAACATTGCAGTTGGCCAAAAAGGTTGTATGCGTCTTTTTCTGTATATATTCAAGAAAAGGGCATACACTTTTTTAGCCAACCAAACAGGTGGGCACTTGAAATCAGTACTACAAAACATATCACTTCGCATCAGTCAGAAGAGCCTTCCTCATAAAGTGTAAACACCAGAAACGCAGGACAGGGCAAGGAGAATAAGGAGCCCTGTGAGGCTTATAGTGGAAATGTATATTGCCAATGATCACTCTTGAGAAGTGTATTGTGTTTACTAAAGCATCTAAAAAATGAGCTACAGAGCACAGGGCACTTGCACTCATGGACGTATATCTTGGGAAAGACAAAAATCGAGAGGACACAGTCACCCCAATGTTTACCGCCTCTCTGTTTAAAAGATCCTCGACTAGGATATAATTTATATGTCTCTGGAGGGAAAAAATGGATAGAGATGTGGCACTTATGTAGAGTGGAATATTACTCAGCCTGAAAATCATTGAAATATGGACAGTTGTAACAACCCCAGAGGAGTTACGTATGATCATTCGAAGTCACATAATTCAAAAAGAAAAAGACATACGATATTACTAATACATGGAATGTAAACGTGGCTACATATGACCTGAATTACAAAACACAACGGGGTCTCAAATTTAGAAGACCAACTTATGTTTGCTTAAAGATAAAGGAGAGTTGGGGAGCTGCATAAAACCAGAGATTGAAATTAGCACAGATACCGCTCCATAAGCCAAATATGTACTAGAAAAAACCTACACCCTGGTCAACGAAATGGACTCAACACCCCATATTCAACGCCTACGAATACACCTGACTATTAAGAATCTTCAAACCCATGGATTTATATGTCTCTGTAAGAGAATCAAGCGTGAGTACAGCGGCATGAAGGCAGCAGTGATAATGCGATAAATCCCATTATCAAAATAAATTACAAAAACAAAACACAATGAGAGTGAAATAGAGAGCAATTCTTAAATAATTCATTCAGAGCTTGTGATGCAACCTGGATTTACCACATCTACATCGAGAGCTGAATGAGACATAAGGTTGGGCACTTCGGGCTGATAGCATTGGTTAGGTTCGATGCGCAGATGCAGACCCTTTGAAGTTATACTGCATGGTACCCATTCCACGGGTCCCAACTCTCCAGGTTTAAGGGATTCTTCCTTCAGCTAAAACATGCATGGGAAACCCAAAGTATGGTGCACCGTGTGACCGGGAAACGTTTTCAAATGCATCTCAGTTTTCGTCCCCCTTCATTCGCGTTCACCATTCCAGACCCTTTACTAACACTCTCCCCACTTGGAGAGCCAGTGCCTTTAACCTCCTGTTTGGCACAGTTTGCAATTTCTGCGCAAGATGAACAGGAATAGGGAGAACCAATGAGAGACTAGCTGTAGGTTTCTGCACGGGCAAATTTAACGCTCATTTCCAACCAGGAAGAGGAATTAACCAAAGGCTCAGCATGCCGTGCCGGAACAAGATTAGGGCCTGAAGCAATCCTGCGGCTTTGCGGCCAGCTCACAAGAAAGCGAGTTGAAGAAACGAGCTCAGGGGCACTGTAATTTACAAACCTGCAGAGTTATAACTGATAGCTATTGTCCAAAAATATATTGAAGGAAGGCTGTGAAGAGGATTTGTAAGCGGGGCAGAATTGCAGGAAAACGATTTCAGGGGGCAGACTGGAATTCATTTAAAGCATAGGAAAAGAGGCAGAACTTCGACAATGATGCACTTGGTCAAAAAGTGCGTATGCGTTTTTTCAGGGCCCTCATTACAGAGGGTAGAGGGCTCCCAGCATGCTTTCGTGGCCAACAGAGGGCCCACATCGCCAAGGCGATGTGAGCCAGCCAGGCAGGAGTGACCTCACATCAGAGGGCCCACCTCACAGAAGGGTAAGGAACCCAGCCAGGATCAGACTCTCACCACAGGGCCCACATCACCAAGGGAATGGGAACCAGGCTGGAGTGTCCTCACACCAGTGGGGCCTCATCACCGAAATGTGAGTGACCCAGCACACATGGCTTCAAACCAGAGGACACATATCACCAAGGGGCTGGGAGTGAGGCAGACAGGAGGAGCCTCAAAACAGGGACCATAGAATAAAAATGGTGAGGAATCTCGCAGTTGGAACCTCCTAACAGGCGGCCAGGAGCAGCGAGGCTATGGGATCCAGACCTGACTGAACTCAAAACAGAGGGCCCTCATCATGAAACTGTGAACAGCCCAGCCGTTGGGACCTCAGAGCAGAAGGCCCACATTCCCATGTGGTTGGGAACATGGCATAAGTGTACTCGCACCACAGGGCACACATCAGAGAATTTTGGAAGCCCAGAAGTTAGCGCCTGACGCCAGAGGGCCCTCATTACCAAGGGGAGGAGACTCCAAGCAGGCACCAACTCCCAACTGAGGGCCCATGTCGCCAAGGTGACGTGTGACAGCCAGGCAGGAGTGACCTCACAGCAGAGGGCCTACCTCACAGAAGTGTGAGGAACCCAGCCAGGATAAGACTCTCACCAGAGGGCCCACATCACCAATGGGATCTGAACCAGGCAGGACTGTCTTCACACCTGTGTGGCCACATCATAGAAAGGTGAGGAACCCAGCACATGTGGCCTAAACCAGAGGACCCACATCTCCAAGGGGCTCGGAGTGAGGCAGGCAGGAGGAGCCTCACAACACAGGGCCCATAGAATAAAAAAGCTGAGGAATCTTGCAGTGGGAACCTCCCAGCAGGTGGCCCAGAGCACCAAGTCTATGCGATCCAGGCTGCAGTAAACTCACAGCAGAGGGCCCACATCATGAAACTGTGAGCAACCCAGACATTGGGACCTAAGAGCAGAAGGCCCACATCCCCATGGGGATGGGAACTTCGCAGGAGTGTCCTCGCACCACTTAGCACGTATCAGAAAATGTGGGTACCCAGCAGTTAGGGCCTGACGCCAGAAGGCCTTCATCACCGAGGGAAGGAGGCTCTCAGCAGGCTCCAACTGCCACAAGAGGGCCGATGTTGCCCAGGCGGGGTGTGCCAGCCAGGCAGGAGTGACCTCACAGCAGAGGGCCCACCTCACAGAAGGGTGAGGAACCCAGCCATGATCAGACTCTCACCATAGGGCCCACATCATCAAGGGGATAGGAACCAGGCAGGAGTTTCCTCACACCAGTGGGGCCACATCATCAAAAGGTGAGGGACCCAGCACACGTGGCCTCAAACCAGAGGACACACATCATCAAGGGGCTGGGAGTGAGGCAGGCAGGAGGAGTCTCAAAACAGAGGGCCCATAGAAGAAAAAAGGTGAGGAATCGCGCAGTTATAACCTCCCCGCAGGTGGCCAGGAGCAGCGTGGCTATGGGATCCAGGCCGGAGTGAACTCACACCAGAGGGCCCTCATCATGAAACTGAGCAACCCACCGTTGGGACCGCAGAGCAGAAGGCCCACATTCCCATGAGGTTGTGAACTTGGCAGGAATGTACTCGTACCACAGGGCGCACATCCGAAAATTTTGGGAGCCCAGGAGTTAGGGCCTGACGCCAGAGGGCCCTCATTACCGAGGGGAGGAGACTCCCAGCAGGCACCAACTCCCACCAGATGGCCGACGTCACCAAGGCGGGGTGTGCCAGCCAGGCAGGAGTGACCTCAGAGAAGAGGGCCCACCTCACAGAAGTGTGAGTAACCCAACCAGGATCAGACTCTCACCGGAGGGCCCACATCACCAAGGGGATGGGAACCAAGCAGGAGTGTCCTCACACCAGTGGGGCCACATCAGCCAAAGGTGAGGAATCCAGCACATGTGGCCTCAAACCAGAGGACACACATCACCAAGGGGCTGGGAGTGAGGCAGGTGTCTGGAGGGGCACATTGAACTCTAATATCCCACCAGGAAGAGGAATTAACCAACGGCTCAGAGTGCCATGCCGGACACTGATTATGGCCTGAAGCAAACCTGCGGTTCTGTGGCCAGCTTTCAAGGAAACGAGTTAAGAAAGGAAATCACGGGCACTGTAATTCACAAACCTGCAGAGTTATAAATGACAGCTATTGGCAAAAATATATTGAAGTAAGTCTGCAAAGAGGACTTGAAAACGAGGCAGAATTGCAGGAATCATATTTCAGGAGGAAGATTGGAATTGCATTTAAAGCATGTGAAATGCGGCAGATCTTTGACAGTGATGCACTTGGACAAAAGTGCATATACATTTTTTCCTGAATATATTCAGGAAAAAATGCATATGCCCTTTTTGGCCAACCAAGCACTCGAGCAATGGAAATCTGCACTACAATGAAGTCTCATTTCCCATTCGTCAAAAGGGCCATCTGAAAACAGTGTAAAAACCAGAAACACAGGACAGGCCATGGAGAACAGGGAGCCTTGTTATGCTGATGGGCGGGATGTAAATTGCCAACAGACACTCTGGAGATGTTTATGGTGTATCCTGAAACATCTGACAAACAAAGCTACAGACCCTAGGGCACTTCCACTTTTGGCCCTATAGCTTAGGAAAATTAAAATCAAGAAGACACAGCCAACACAAAATTTAGGGCTGCTGTGTTTACAAGAACCTCGAGTCCAGTACAAATTAAATATCCCAGAAAGAAAAAAATGGATAAAGGAGTTGTGCTACTTACGTACAACGGAATATCACTCAGCAATGAAATCAGTGTCATCAGGCCTGTAGCAGCAAATTGAGTGGATTTAAGTATGATGATTCTAAGAGAAATATGTCACACAGAGTAAGATAATTATCATAAGATATCACTAATAGAGAGAGTGTAAACTTGGCTACACATAAACTGAATTACAAAACCGAACAGACTCTCACATTTAGATAAAAACTTATGCTTGCTTAAGGGGAAAGTTGAGTTGGGGTGCTGTATAAAACCAGAGATTGAAATGAGCACACATACCGTTCCATAAGCCAAATATGTAATAGACAAGACCTACTCTTTGCTCAACGAAATAGACTCATCCATGGTGTATCACCTCACACCTGTTAGAATGGGCATCATCAGAAAATCTACAAACAACAAATGCTGGAAAGGGTGTGGAGATAAGGAACCCTCTTCCACTATTGTTGGGAAAGTAAATTGATACAGTCACTGTGGAGAACATTATGGAGTTTCTTATAAAACTAAGAATAGAATTACCATATGATACAGCAATCCCACTACTGGGCATATACCCAGACAAAACGATAAATCAAAAAGAGACATTCACCGCAATGTTCATTGCATCACTATTTACAATATCCAGGTAATGGAAGCAACCTAAATGCCCACAGACAGACGAATGCATAAAGTTGTGGTACAAGTATAAAATGGAATATTACTAAGCCATAAAAAGGAATGAAATTGGGTCATTTGTGGAGACGTTGATGGATCTAGAGACTGTCATACAGAGTGAAGTAAGTCAGAAATAGAAAAACAAATCTTGTATATTAATGCATATATGTGGAACCTAGAAAAATTGTACAGATGAACCGTTTTGCAAGGCAGAAATAGAGCAACAGATGTAGACAACAAACGTATGGACACCAAGGGGGGAAAGCTGTTGGGGGGTGGTGGCGGGAGGAGTTGAGTGATTGGGATTGGCATGTATACATTTATATGTATAAAATAGATAACCAAAAAGAACCTGCTGTATAAAAAAATAAAATAAAATTCAAAATTAAAAAAGTAAAACAGAAAAAATATTCTTCCCTTCACATACATGTATTTATATGAATAAATTATTTCCATGCTTATATCTGTAAATACAAAAAGAGGAATAAAATCTACCTTGAACCAAAAACGATAAAAAGAAAAAAAAAACAAAACCCAGCAGTTACACAGAGGAAAACCATATCAGGCCACTTGCTCCAGTTGTAAACAATTCTGAAGTTGGTCAGTGGTGGGGAATCATCTCCCATTCAGCCAGCAGGCCCCACGCAACAAGCGTCCTCATTGCAAAGCTGGGGGCCCGTGCCGAGGCATCTGTGAGTAAACGTGGGCCGAGCCCCAGGCCAGCTGCTGCTGAAATGTTCCCACCCTTCCCAGGTAAAACACCTGAATATGTACAAGGACTTGAAAGCCTAGAGGAAGGGCCATGGAGCCACATGAGCGACAGCATGCCAGCCGACTTGGTGCCTGCAGGCCAGACAGGATGGTCCTGGCCCTGGGTGCTCTTCTGGAAGCTTTCCATTTCCCTGCCTGAGATACCCCTGCTGTCCCGGCCCCCACTGATTTCTCCCTCACTCACCTCTGTCCAGGGAGAAATTCCAGCAGCAGGTATCGGTGACACATCCTCTTCTTTAGCAGGTGGCATCTTGGCAACTGCTGCAGAAAGTCCAGCAGAGCCCCACTCACACTGGGCCACCCACAAAGCCGTGACCTCTCACTCCCTCCCACCAGTCCAGCCCCGAGACTGCTGACAGGGCAGAGAAAATGGCGTCAGGCACAGCTGCAGGGGCTCTTGCTGCCTGGTGCAGTGTTTATATTGATCCCAACCCAGGCACACCAGGGGAGGGATGGGGGGCACGGTCAGGCTTCCCAGGCCAGCCAATAATCATCCCTCAGGGGCTCACATTTGCAGAAAATGGAACTTGCTGAATCGGCCAGGTCCAAGGAACAGGTGTGGGCTCCTCAGAGTCAGGATAGACAAGGGGCTGCAGCTCTGGCTTGTTTTCTAATTATATTATCTGGCCCATGAGTGGGAGACAACTTCAAGAAAACCCTCTCCTAATGAGAGGAACCCAGGAGTCAGGGAGAGGAGGGGTGGGTGGTGGGTGGAGACAGAGGTCTGGTGCCCCGGGTGCAGTGGAAGTCTCTGGAAGTCCAGGTGGGGGGAGGCCACACAGAGTGATGCCCAGGGTCACAGACCTGTCGGAGCTGCTGTTTGTTAGTTCAAGTCCTGCTCTGAGGTGCTCTGTGTCAGATCTGAGTGACAGGTGAGCTGGGAGTGCTCTGAAATGAGGGCGATGTGCACGGTTCCTGTGTGCCCAGCCCTGCCACGGTATCTGCAAGGTTAGCTCTGTATCCTGGGAGGGGCCTGACCACGAGAGCCCCATGGGCTGCAGGGGAACCTGCCCAGGGAACCCCATATCCTGGGAGGGGCCTGAACACGAGAGCCCCGTGGGCTGGGGTGGGGGTGGGGTACCTGCCCAGGTGAGCTCCATATCCTGGGATTGGCCTGACCTCGAGAGCCCCATGGGCTGCTGGAATTCTGGTAAAGGATGTCAGGACAGTCAGTGAAGCCACCGAGGATATACCTCCAGTAGTTCCTAAATCCTACACCCTGCTGCTCATTCTACCAACCACTAGGACATGGTATTCTGTATTAGTCTTCAATGATGCCTTCTTTTGTATTCTACTAGTCCCAGACTCACAAGAAATTTTGGCTTGTGAGTGGCAGGACTCAACATACAACTAAAACAATACTTCCGGGCCGTGTTGCCCCAAGAGTTCAAAAATTCCCACACCATCTTTGGGGAAAGCTCAGCTAAAGACCTAAAAGTTCTACCTCTGGAAAAGGAAACACTCCTTCAATATGCAGACGACATTCTGATCGCCAGCCCTACTAAGGAGACCTCTGAACTACCAAGCCAATAAAGGATACAAGTTGTCCAAGAAAAAGCTCAAATATCACAGACTACGGTGACCTGCCTGGGCTTCATTCTCACAGAAGGTCGGAGAAGCCCATCCCAGGAAAGGGAAGAAACAATTTACAGCCTTACCCATTTCTAAAACTAGAAGACAGCTTAGGGGTTCCTGGCGAGGCCAGGGTTTGCTGCTTCTGGATCCCTAACTACAGTCTACTAGCTGGGCCTCTATATGAAACACTGAAAGAAAAAGATGATGATCCTTTTGAATAGAATCCAGAAGTGGCCTTTCAAGAATGGAAAGAGCAGTCAATTCAGACCCTTGCCCTGGAACTCCCTAATTTAGTTAAACCCTTTGACCTTTACTTTCCTGGTGAACAGTGAATCACCATTGGAGTATTAGTGCAAAACCTGGGACCACTTGAAATGGAACAATGCAAGAATGCCATCCAGGTAGGATAAACTACGGTCACCAAGGGGCTTGGCCCACCGCCACATCTAGCCAAGATACTGGCAGTATCTGAAAACCTGGAAATCAGCAGCCCAAAAGGCCACCTCCCTCCTAAGGGAAAAGGACCCCACGTGGTGATCCTAACCCCCAACCATGCCCTGAAGTTGCAGGGTTTGCTCCGTGGGCACACTGACCTTGAGTGAGGAGGTCCTCCAACTCCAACCTCCAGAGAGATAACTGGGGCAAAGGGGCACCATGACGACTCGTGTGACCATCACTTGACCTGGAGTTTCTCTCATAAAACAACAAGAGTGTGTCCCAAAAGAGTAGACTACTGCTTGCAGGACTTACTGCACCCAGAGGGGAGGTAATAATCTTGGCGGGGGAACCGTATATCACGCTGTCACCATAGAAAAGCCTACAGACACTGTGATGATGGTGGCCAATAAGACCGGCTGGACTCCTGTTTA
This sequence comes from Delphinapterus leucas, assembly GCF_059928025.1. NCBI lineage: Eukaryota > Metazoa > Chordata > Mammalia > Artiodactyla > Monodontidae > Delphinapterus > Delphinapterus leucas. The sequence continues at coordinate 11,376,851 of NW_028322239.1, forward strand.
CTTCAAAAGGCTGTTGACTCAGTGACCATCATGGTCCTTCATCACCACTGACCCTGGACTGTCTGGGAGTAGGGCAGTCAGGGTCCTGACACCTGGTGCTGTTTTTACGTTAATTCAGGGGCCTAACTGAAGAAAGCACAGACTACTGGTCAGAGCATCTAGGCTGGCAGAAACTGTCAGCCTAAGGTGGCCGAACAAATGTGGGGTGGGGTGAAACTGGACCTCACAGCGTCACTGCACGTCTCCTTCCTGGACCCTTAAAGGTCATTAGACTCTATAACACTACCAATACTTGTGCTCAGGCGGACGAGCAGGGAGGCAGGAGGCCTGCGGACAATCAACATCACCTGGAGGCTGCTGGGGAGAAGTTCAGACCCTTGCCCACGGGTATGAGGGCTCCTAACTCAGCACTCAGCAGTTACAGATGAAGGGTCTGCACCCTCAGCACTCTAAGAATGAGGAAGGGGACAAAATGCAGAAGAGGGGTTTGTCCCAGGGAAAGCCCCTTAAAAATCTCTGGGAGATAAAAATAGAATCTGGGCAATAAAATAAAGTCTAACCTTTTTTATCCTTTGTGCTTTGTCTAATTTCACGTGCTCCTAGGGTCCCGCATACAGAGGTTCAACAGCCGGCACTTCAGACGAGATTCCCTAGTGCAGAATGGCTGGGTCGACACCTCAGCTCCTGGGGCACAGTGCAGACTCCGTGATATAGAGCCTGAGCTGCAGCCAACCGGGCCCTCGAGAGCTCCGCCCGCTCCCTCCCACTGACTCTGACAGGATCTCTACACAGCAGCCCAGCCCACAGCCCACGGGGTAGCACATGCTCTCACCTCTCCATTCTCTGATCAAAATATAAAGTTTCCTTTGCTTCTGAACCAAACTCAGTCTCGATCTGTTGGCTCCAATGACACTGGGCAGGGGGACACTTGTTGGGGTCCACTCTGGAGGATCAGTAACAGAAATTGAGAACATTGTAACTTCAATGAACAGATGTGTGAGCCAAACTGTAATTAACATAGAACAGTGTATGAGGCTCGGGTAAAATAAGATGTTTCTAACACTTCCATTTGATATTTCCATCACTTTATTATAAGCAAGTTCAGTGAAAAGGTTTGTCTTATTTTTCAGGTCAATACTAGAGAAACGAAGTGATTTCTTTCCAAGGATGTACATCTAATAATCTTGGTTAAAGCTTCAATCTTGTTTTAAATGCTTTTCCATTGAAAATGATAACTCTCTTTCAGCTCCCCCATTTCTGAGAAGTATAAAATCTTATAATTTATTATTACCAAAGGGGAAAGGTGGGAGGAGGGATAAATTAACAGTTTGGGATTAACACATACACACTGCTATGTATAAAATCGATCATCAACAAGGAACTACTGTATAGCACAGGGAACTACCCTCAATATTTTGCAATAACCTATAAGGGGAAATAATCTGAAAAAAGAATAGATATTTTTATTGACATCATCTATTAATGACAGTTAAAATGGAACCTAAGGGAAGCCGGTGGTGAGTGCTTCTGACCAGGAAGACTTCAATCATCTAAAGTTTGGACTCTGCCTACTTCCCAAGGCCCTTAATGAACATATGTGTAGCCGTAGCTTAAAAAATTCCCCAGTTTGGGTTGTGGAGAGACAGTGATTTTGAAAAAGCCCTGGTGTTCTCCTCACATGAATGGGACACTTCCTACAGCTAAAACATGCCTGTCACACCCAGAGGATGGTATACCGTCTGATCGGGAAGAGTTTGGAAAAGGCATCTCATCTCCTCATCTCCTGGTGCTCGGGTTCACCCCTCTAGCGTCTTTACGAACAGTCTCCCCACTTGGAGATGTCAGCACTGTCAACATCCTGTTGCATACAGTTTGGAATTTGTCCAGAGGATGAAGCAGAAGGAGGAGGAACAATGAGAGACAAGTCCTAGGTGTTCGGACAGGCACATGTCACTCTAATTTCCAATCAGGAAAACGAATTGACCAAAGGCTAGGGTTGCCCATGGAAACAGAATAGGGCTTGAGGAAATCCCACTGCTTTGTGGCCAGTTCCCATAAACACAAGTTGAAAAATGGAACTCAGGGCCGCTAAAATTCACGAAACTGCAGAGTTGAAAATATCTCTCACTGAAAAATGTCTTGAGGAAAGTCAGAGAAAGGGACTTGTAAGCAACGGAGAATGGCAGGAAAGGGATTGGAAGAGGTAGAAAGGACTCGCCATTAAGCACAAGAAAAGGGGCTGAACATTGCCAACATTGCAGTTGGCCAAAAAGGTTGTATGCGTCTTTTTCTCTATATATTCAAGAAAAGGGCATACACTTTTTTAGCCAACCAAACAGGTGGGCACTGGAAATCAGTACTACAAAACATATCACTTCGCATCAGTCAGAAGAGCCTTCCTCATAAAGTGTAAACACCAGAAATGCAGGACAGGGCAAGGAGAATAGGGAGCCCTGTGAGGCTTATAGTGGAAATGTATATTGCCAATGATCACTCTTGAGAAGTGTATTGTGTTTACTAAAGCATCTAAAAAATGAGCTACAGAGCACAGGGCACTTGCACTCATGGACGTATATCTTGGGAAAGACAAAAATCGAGAGGACACAGTCACCCCAATGTTTACCGCCTCTCTGTTTAAAAGATCCTCGACTAGGATATAATTTATATGTCTCCGGAGGGAAAAAATGGATAGAGATGTGGCACTTATGTAGAGTGGAATATTACTCAGCCTGAAAATCATTGAAATATGGACAGTTGTAACAACCCCAGAGGAGTTACGTATGATCATTCGAAGTCACATAATTCAAAAAGAAAAAGACATACGATATTACTAATACATGGAATGTAAACGTGGCTACATATGACCTGAATTACAAAACACAACGGGGTCTCAAATTTAGAAGACCAACTTATGTTTGCTTAAAGATAAAGGAGAGTTGGGGAGCTGCATAAAACCAGAGATTGAAATTAGCACAGATACCGTTCCATAAGCCAAATATGTACTAGAAAAAACCTACACCCTGGTCAACGAAATGGACTCAACACCCCATATTCAACGCCTACGAATACACCTGACTATTAAGAATCTTCAAACCCATGGATTTATATGTCTCTGTAAGAGAATCAAGCGTGAGTACAGCGGCATGAAGGCAGCAGTGATAATGCGATAAATCCCATTATCAAAATAAATTACAAAAACAAAACACAATGAGAGTGAAATAGAGAGCAATTCTTAAATAATTCATTCAGAGCTTGTGATGCAACCTGGATTTACCACATCTACATCGAGAGCTGAATGAGACATAAGGTTGGGCACTTCGGGCTGATAGCATTGGTTAGGTTCGATGCGCAGATGCAGACCCTTTGAAGTTATACTGCATGGTACCCATTCCACGGGTCCCAACTCTCCAGGTTTAAGGGATTCTTCCTTCAGCTAAAACATGCATGGGAAACCCAAAGTATGGTGCACCGTGTGACCGGGAAACGTTTTCAAATGCATCTCAGTTTTCGTCCCCCTTCATTCGCGTTCACCATTCCAGACCCTTTACTAACACTCTCCCCACTTGGAGAGCCAGTGCCTTTAACCTCCTGTTTGGCACAGTTTGCAATTTCTGCGCAAGATGAACAGGAATAGGGAGAACCAATGAGAGACTAGCTGTAGGTTTCTGCACGGGCAAATTTAACGCTCATTTCCAACCAGGAAGAGGAATTAACCAAAGGCTCAGCATGCCGTGCCGGAACAAGATTAGGGCCTGAAGCAATCCTGCGGCTTTGCGGCCAGCTCACAAGAAAGCGAGTTGAAGAAACGAGCTCAGGGGCACTGTAATTTACAAACCTGCAGAGTTATAACTGATAGCTATTGTCCAAAAATATATTGAAGGAAGGCTGTGAAGAGGATTTGTAAGCGGGGCAGAATTGCAGGAAAACGATTTCAGGGGGCAGACTGGAATTCATTTAAAGCATAGGAAAAGAGGCAGAACTTCGACAATGATGCACTTGGTCAAAAAGTGCGTATGCGTTTTTTCAGGGCCCTCATTACAGAGGGTAGAGGGCTCCCAGCATGCTTTCGTGGCCAACAGAGGGCCCACATCGCCAAGGCGATGTGAGCCAGCCAGGCAGGAGTGACCTCACATCAGAGGGCCCACCTCACAGAAGGGTAAGGAACCCAGCCAGGATCAGACTCTCACCACAGGGCCCACATCACCAAGGGAATGGGAACCAGGCTGGAGTGTCCTCACACCAGTGGGGCCTCATCACCGAAATGTGAGTGACCCAGCACACATGGCTTCAAACCAGAGGACACATATCACCAAGGGGCTGGGAGTGAGGCAGACAGGAGGAGCCTCAAAACAGGGACCATAGAATAAAAATGGTGAGGAATCTCGCAGTTGGAACCTCCTAACAGGCGGCCAGGAGCAGCGAGGCTATGGGATCCAGACCTGACTGAACTCAAAACAGAGGGCCCTCATCATGAAACTGTGAACAGCCCAGCCGTTGGGACCTCAGAGCAGAAGGCCCACATTCCCATGTGGTTGGGAACATGGCATAAGTGTACTCGCACCACAGGGCACACATCAGAGAATTTTGGAAGCCCAGAAGTTAGCGCCTGACGCCAGAGGGCCCTCATTACCAAGGGGAGGAGACTCCAAGCAGGCACCAACTCCCAACTGAGGGCCCATGTCGCCAAGGTGACGTGTGACAGCCAGGCAGGAGTGACCTCACAGCAGAGGGCCTACCTCACAGAAGTGTGAGGAACCCAGCCAGGATAAGACTCTCACCAGAGGGCCCACATCACCAATGGGATCTGAACCAGGCAGGACTGTCTTCACACCTGTGTGGCCACATCATAGAAAGGTGAGGAACCCAGCACATGTGGCCTAAACCAGAGGACCCACATCTCCAAGGGGCTCGGAGTGAGGCAGGCAGGAGGAGCCTCACAACACAGGGCCCATAGAATAAAAAAGCTGAGGAATCTTGCAGTGGGAACCTCCCAGCAGGTGGCCCAGAGCACCAAGTCTATGCGATCCAGGCTGCAGTAAACTCACAGCAGAGGGCCCACATCATGAAACTGTGAGCAACCCAGACATTGGGACCTAAGAGCAGAAGGCCCACATCCCCATGGGGATGGGAACTTCGCAGGAGTGTCCTCGCACCACTTAGCACGTATCAGAAAATGTGGGTACCCAGCAGTTAGAGCCTGACGCAAGAGGGCCCTCATCACCGAGGGGAGGAGGCTCCCAGCAGGCAACAACTGCCACAAGAGGGCCGATGTTGCCCAGGCGGGGTGTGCCAGCCAGGCAGGAGTGACCTCACAGCAGAGGGCCCACCTCACAGAAGGGTGAGGAACCCAGCCATGATCAGACTCTCACCATAGGGCCCACATCATCAAGGGGATAGGAACCAGGCAGGAGTTTCCTCACACCAGTGGGGCCACATCATCAAAAGGTGAGGGACCCAGCACACGTGGCCTCAAACCAGAGGACACACATCATCAAGGGGCTGGGAGTGAGGCAGGCAGGAGGAGTCTCAAAACAGAGGGCCCATAGAAGAAAAAAGGTGAGGAATCGCGCAGTTATAACCTCCCCGCAGGTGGCCAGGAGCAGCGTGGCTATGGGATCCAGGCCGGAGTGAACTCACACCAGAGGGCCCTCATCATGAAACTGAGCAACCCACCGTTGGGACCGCAGAGCAGAAGGCCCACATTCCCATGAGGTTGTGAACTTGGCAGGAATGTACTCGTACCACAGGGCGCACATCCGAAAATTTTGGGAGCCCAGGAGTTAGGGCCTGACGCCAGAGGGCCCTCATTACCGAGGGGAGGAGACTCCCAGCAGGCACCAACTCCCACCAGATGGCCGACGTCACCAAGGCGGGGTGTGCCAGCCAGGCAGGAGTGACCTCAGAGAAGAGGGCCCACCTCACAGAAGTGTGAGTAACCCAACCAGGATCAGACTCTCACCGGAGGGCCCACATCACCAAGGGGATGGGAACCAAGCAGGAGTGTCCTCACACCAGTGGGGCCACATCAGCCAAAGGTGAGGAATCCAGCACATGTGGCCTCAAACCAGAGGACACACATCACCAAGGGGCTGGGAGTGAGGCAGGTGTCTGGAGGGGCACATTGAACTCTAATATCCCACCAGGAAGAGGAATTAACCAACGGCTCAGAGTGCCATGCCGGACACTGATTATGGCCTGAAGCAAACCTGTGGTTCTGTGGCCAGCTTTCAAGGAAACGAGTTAAGAAAGGAAATCACGGGCACTGTAATTCACAAACCTGCAGAGTTATAAATGACAGCTATTGGCAAAAATATATTGAAGTAAGTCTGCAAAGAGGACTTGAAAACGAGGCAGAATTGCAGGAATCATATTTCAGGAGGAAGATTGGAATTGCATTTAAAGCATGTGAAATGCGGCAGATCTTTGACAGTGATGCACTTGGACAAAAGTGCATATACATTTTTTCCTGAATATATTCAGGAAAAAATGCATATGCCCTTTTTGGCCAACCAAGCACTCGAGCAATGGAAATCTGCACTACAATGAAGTCTCATTTCCCATTCGTCAAAAGGGCCATCTGAAAACAGTGTAAAAACCAGAAACACAGGACAGGCCATGGAGAACAGGGAGCCTTGTTATGCTGATGGGCGGGATGTAAATTGCCAACAGACACTCTGGAGATGTTTATGGTGTATCCTGAAACATCTGACAAACAAAGCTACAGACCCTAGGGCACTTCCACTTTTGGCCCTATAGCTTAGGAAAATTAAAATCAAGAAGACACAGCCAACACAAAATTTAGGGCTGCTGTGTTTACAAGAACCTCGAGTCCAGTACAAATTAAATATCCCAGAAAGAAAAAAATGGATAAAGGAGTTGTGCTACTTACGTACAACGGAATATCACTCAGCAATGAAATCAGTGTCATCAGGCCTGTAGCAGCAAATTGAGTGGATTTAAGTATGATGATTCTAAGAGAAATATGTCACACAGAGTAAGATAATTATCATAAGATATCACTAATAGAGAGAGTGTAAACTTGGCTACACATAAACTGAATTACAAAACCGAACAGACTCTCACATTTAGATAAAAACTTATGCTTGCTTAAGGGGAAAGTTGAGTTGGGGTGCTGTATAAAACCAGAGATTGAAATGAGCACACATACCGTTCCATAAGCCAAATATGTAATAGACAAGACCTACTCTTTGCTCAACGAAATAGACTCATCCATGGTGTATCATCTCACACCTGTTAGAATGGGCATCATCAGAAAATCTACAAACAACAAATGCTGGAAAGGGTGTGGAGATAAGGAACCCTCTTCCACTATTGTTGGGAAAGTAAATTGATACAGTCACTGTGGAGAACATTATGGAGTTTCTTATAAAACTAAGAATAGAATTACCATATGATACAGCAATCCCACTACTGGGCATATACCCAGACAAAACAATAAATCAAAAAGAGACATTCACCGCAATGTTCATTGCATCACTATTTACAATATCCAGGTAATGGAAGCAACCTAAATGCCCACAGACAGACGAATGCATAAAGTTGTGGTACAAGTATAAAATGGAATATTACTAAGCCATAAAAAGGAATGAAATTGGGTCATTTGTGGAGACGTTGATGGATCTAGAGACTGTCATACAGAGTGAAGTAAGTCAGAAATAGAAAAACAAATCTTGTATATTAATGCATATATGTGGAACCTAGAAAAATTGTACAGATGAACCGTTTTGCAAGGCAGAAATAGAGCAACAGATGTAGACAACAAACGTATGGACACCAAGGGGGGAAAGCTGTTGGGGGGTGGTGGTGGGAGGAGTTGAGTGATTGGGATTGGCATGTATACATTTATATGTATAAAATAGATAACCAAAAAGAACCTGCTGTATAAAAAAATAAAATAAAATTCAAAATTAAAAAAGTAAAACAGAAAAAATATTCTTCCCTTCACATACATGTATTTATATGAATAAATTATTTCCATGCTTATATCTGTAAATACAAAAAGAGGAATAAAATCTACCTTGAACCAAAAACGATAAAAAGAAAAAAAAAACAAAACCCAGCAGTTACACAGAGGAAAACCATATCAGGCCACTTGCTCCAGTTGTAAACAATTCTGAAGTTGGTCAGTGGTGGGGAATCATCTCCCATTCAGCCAGCAGGCCCCACGCAACAAGCGTCCTCATTGCAAAGCTGGGGGCCCGTGCCGAGGCATCTGTGAGTAAACGTGGGCCGAGCCCCAGGCCAGCTGCTGCTGAAATGTTCCCACCCTTCCCAGGTAAAACACCTGAATATGTACAAGGACTTGAAAGCCTAGAGGAAGGGCCATGGAGCCACATGAGCGACAGCATGCCAGCCGACTTGGTGCCTGCAGGCCAGACAGGATGGTCCTGGCCCTGGGTGCTCTTCTGGAAGCTTTCCATTTCCCTGCCTGAGATACCCCTGCTGTCCCGGCCCCCACTGATTTCTCCCTCACTCACCTCTGTCCAGGGAGAAATTCCAGCAGCAGGTATCGGTGACACATCCTCTTCTTTAGCAGGTGGCATCTTGGCAACTGCTGCAGAAAGTCCAGCAGAGCCCCACTCACACTGGGCCACCCACAAAGCCGTGACCTCTCACTCCCTCCCACCAGTCCAGCCCCGAGACTGCTGACAGGGCAGAGAAAATGGCGTCAGGCACAGCTGCAGGGGCTCTTGCTGCCTGGTGCAGTGTTTATATTGATCCCAACCCAGGCACACCAGGGGAGGGATGGGGGGCACGGTCAGGCTTCCCAGGCCAGCCAATAATCATCCCTCAGGGGCTCACATTTGCAGAAAATGGAACTTGCTGAATCGGCCAGGTCCAAGGAACAGGTGTGGGCTCCTCAGAGTCAGGATAGACAAGGGGCTGCAGCTCTGGCTTGTTTTCTAATTATATTATCTGGCCCATGAGTGGGAGACAACTTCAAGAAAACCCTCTCCTAATGAGAGGAACCCAGGAGTCAGGGAGAGGAGGGGTGGGTGGTGGGTGGAGACAGAGGTCTGGTGCCCCGGGTGCAGTGGAAGTCTCTGGAAGTCCAGGTGGGGGGAGGCCACACAGAGTGATGCCCAGGGTCACAGACCTGTCGGAGCTGCTGTTTGTTAGTTCAAGTCCTGCTCTGAGGTGCTCTGTGTCAGATCTGAGTGACAGGTGAGCTGGGAGTGCTCTGAAATGAGGGCGATGTGCACGGTTCCTGTGTGCCCAGCCCTGCCACGGTATCTGCAAGGTTAGCTCTGTATCCTGGGAGGGGCCTGACCACGAGAGCCCCATGGGCTGCAGGGGAACCTGCCCAGGGAACCCCATATCCTGGGAGGGGCCTGAACACGAGAGCCCCGTGGGCTGGGGTGGGGGTGGGGTACCTGCCCAGGTGAGCTCCATATCCTGGGATTGGCCTGACCTCGAGAGCCCCATGGGCTGCTGGAATTCTGGTAAAGGATGTCAGGACAGTCAGTGAAGCCACCGAGGATATACCTCCAGTAGTTCCTAAATCCTACACCCTGCTGCTCATTCTACCAACCACTAGGACATGGTATTCTGTATTAGTCTTCAATGATGCCTTCTTTTGTATTCTACTAGTCCCAGACTCACAAGAAATTTTGGCTTGTGAGTGGCAGGACTCAACATACAACTAAAACAATACTTCCGGGCCGTGTTGCCCCAAGAGTTCAAAAATTCCCACACCATCTTTGGGGAAAGCTCAGCTAAAGACCTAAAAGTTCTACCTCTGGAAAAGGAAACACTCCTTCAATATGCAGACGACATTCTGATCGCCAGCCCTACTAAGGAGACCTCTGAACTACCAAGCCAATAAAGGATACAAGTTGTCCAAGAAAAAGCTCAAATATCACAGACTACGGTGACCTGCCTGGGCTTCATTCTCACAGAAGGTCGGAGAAGCCCATCCCAGGAAAGGGAAGAAACAATTTACAGCCTTACCCATTTCTAAAACTAGAAGACAGCTTAGGGGTTCCTGGCGAGGCCAGGGTTTGCTGCTTCTGGATCCCTAACTACAGTCTACTAGCTGGGCCTCTATATGAAACACTGAAAGAAAAAGATGATGATCCTTTTGAATAGAATCCAGAAGTGGCCTTTCAAGAATGGAAAGAGCAGTCAATTCAGACCCTTGCCCTGGAACTCCCTAATTTAGTTAAACCCTTTGACCTTTACTTTCCTGGTGAACAGTGAATCACCATTGGAGTATTAGTGCAAAACCTGGGACCACTTGAAATGGAACAATGCAAGAATGCCATCCAGGTAGGATAAACTACGGTCACCAAGGGGCTTGGCCCACCGCCACATCTAGCCAAGATACTGGCAGTATCTGAAAACCTGGAAATCAGCAGCCCAAAAGGCCACCTCCCTCCTAAGGGAAAAGGACCCCACGTGGTGATCCTAACCCCCAACCATGCCCTGAAGTTGCAGGGTTTGCTCCGTGGGCACACTGACCTTGAGTGAGGAGGTCCTCCAACTCCAACCTCCAGAGAGATAACTGGGGCAAAGGGGCACCATGATGACTCGTGTGACCATCACTTGACCTGGAGTTTCTCTCATAAAACAACAAGAGTGTGTCCCAAAAGAGTAGACTACTGCTTGCAGGACTTACTGCACCCAGAGGGGAGGTAATAATCTTGGTGGGGGAACCGTATATCACGCTGTCACCATAGAAAAGCCTACAGACACTGTGATGATGGTGGCCAATAAGACCGGCTGGACTCCTGTTTACTTCAAAAGGCTGTTGACTCAGTGACCATCATGGTCCTTCATCACCACTGACCCTGGACTGTCTGGGAGTAGGGCAGTCAGGGTCCTGACACCTGGTGCTGTTTTTACGTTAATTCAGGGGCCTAACTGAAGAAAGCACAGACTACTGGTCAGAGCATCTAGGCTGGCAGAAACTGTCAGCCTAAGGTGGCCGAACAAATGTGGGGTGGGGTGAAACTGGACCTCACAGCGTCACTGCACGTCTCCTTCCTGGACCCTTAAAGGTCATTAGAATCTATAACACTACCAATACTTGTGCTCAGGCGGACGAGCAGGGAGGCAGGAGGCCTGCGGACAATCAACATCACCTGGAGGCTGCTGGGGAGAAGTTCAGACCCTTGCCCACGGGTATGAGGGCACCTAACTCAGCACTCAGCAGTTACAGATGAAGGGTCTGCACCCTCAGCACTCTAAGAATGAGGAAGGGGACAAAATGCAGAAGAGGGGTTTGTCCCAGGGAAAGCCCCTTAAAAATCTCTGGGAGATAAAAATAGAATCTGGGCAATAAAATAAAGTCTAACCTTTTTTATCCTTTGTGCTTTGTCTAATTTCACGTGCTCCTAGGGTCCCGCATACAGAGGTTCAACAGCCGGCACTTCAGACGAGATTCCCTAGTGCAGAATGGCTGGGTCGACACCTCAGCTCCTGGGGCACAGTGCAGACTCCGTGATATAGAGCCTGAGCTGCAGCCAACCGGGCCCTCGAGAGCTCCGCCCGCTCCCTCCCACTGACTCTGACAGGATCTCTACACAGCAGCCCAGCCCACAGCCCACGGGGTAGCACATGCTCTCACCTCTCCATTCTCTGATCAAAATATAAAGTTTCCTTTGCTTCTGAACCAAACTCAGTCTCGATCTGTTGGCTCCAATGACACTGGGCAGGGGGACACTTGTTGGGGTCCACTCTGGAGGATCAGTAACAGAAATTGAGAACATTGTAACTTCAATGAACAGATGTGTGAGCCAAACTGTAATTAACATAGAACAGTGTATAAGGCTCGGGTAAAATAAGATGTTTCTAACACTTCCATTTGATATTTCCATCACTTTATTATAAGCAAGTTCAGTGAAAAGGTTTGTCTTATTTTTCAGGTCAATACTAGAGAAACGAAGTGATTTCTTTCCAAGGATGTACATCTAATAATCTTGGTTAAAGCTTCAATCTTGTTTTAAATGCTTTTCCATTGAAAATGATAACTCTCTTTCAGCTCCCCCATTTCTGAGAAGTATAAAATCTTATAATTTATTATTACCAAAGGGGAAAGGTGGGAGGAGGGATAAATTAACAGTTTGGGATTAACACATACACACTGCTATGTATAAAATCGATCATCAACAAGGAACTACTGTATAGCACAGGGAACTACCCTCAATATTTTGCAATAACCTATAAGGGGAAATAATCTGAAAAAAGAATAGATATTTTTATTGACATCATCTATTAATGACAGTTAAAATGGAACCTAAGGGAAGCCGGTGGTGAGTGCTTCTGACCAGGAAGACTTCAATCATCTAAAGTTTGGACTCTGCCTACTTCCCAAGGCCCTTAATGAACATATGTGTAGCCGTAGCTTAAAAAATTCCCCAGTTTGGGTTGTGGAGAGACAGTGATTTTGAAAAAGCCCTGGTGTTCTCCTCACATGAATGGGACACTTCCTACAGCTAAAACATGCCTGTCACACCCAGAGGATGGTATACCGTCTGATCGGGAAGAGTTTGGAAAAGGCATCTCATCTCCTCATCTCCTGGTGCTCGGGTTCACCCCTCTAGCGTCTTTACGAACAGTCTCCCCACTTGGAGATGTCAGCACTGTCAACATCCTGTTGCATACAGTTTGGAATTTGTCCAGAGGATGAAGCAGAAGGAGGAGGAACAATGAGAGACAAGTCCTAGGTGTTCGGACAGGCACATGTCACTCTAATTTCCAATCAGGAAAACGAATTGACCAAAGGCTAGGGTTGCCCATGGAAACAGAATAGGGCTTGAGGAAATCCCACTGCTTTGTGGCCAGTTCCCATAAACACAAGTTGAAAAATGGAACTCAGGGCCGCTAAAATTCACGAAACTGCAGAGTTGAAAATATCTCTCACTGAAAAATGTCTTGAGGAAAGTCAGAGAAAGGGACTTGTAAGCAACGGAGAATGGCAGGAAAGGGATTGGAAGAGGTAGAAAGGACTCGCCATTAAGCACAAGAAAAGGGGCTGAACATTGCCAACATTGCAGTTGGCCAAAAAGGTTGTATGCGTCTTTTTCTCTATATATTCAAGAAAAGGGCATACACTTTTTTAGCCAACCAAACAGGTGGGCACTGGAAATCAGTACTACAAAACATATCACTTCGCATCAGTCAGAAGAGCCTTCCTCATAAAGTGTAAACACCAGAAATGCAGGACAGGGCAAGGAGAATAGGGAGCCCTGTGAGGCTTATAGTGGAAATGTATATTGCCAATGATCACTCTTGAAAAGTGTATTGTGTTTACTAAAGCATCTAAAAAATGAGCTACAGAGCACAGGGCACTTGCACTCATGGACGTATATCTTGGGAAAGACAAAAATCGAGAGGACACAGTCACCCCAATGTTTACCGCCTCTCTGTTTAAAAGATCCTCGACTAGGATATAATTTATATGTCTCCGGAGGGAAAAAATGGATAGAGATGTGGCACTTATGTAGAGTGGAATATTACTCAGCCTGAAAATCATTGAAATATGGACAGTTGTAACAACCCCAGAGGAGTTACGTATGATCATTCGAAGTCACATAATTCAAAAAGAAAAAGACATACGATATTACTAATACATGGAATGTAAACGTGGCTACATATGACCTGAATTACAAAACACAACGGGGTCTCAAATTTAGAAGACCAACTTATGTTTGCTTAAAGATAAAGGAGAGTTGGGGAGCTGCATAAAACCAGAGATTGAAATTAGCACAGATACCGCTCCATAAGCCAAATATGTACTAGAAAAAACCTACACCCTGGTCAACGAAATGGACTCAACACCCCATATTCAACGCCTACGAATACACCTGACTATTAAGAATCTTCAAACCCATGGATTTATATGTCTCTGTAGAGAATCAAGCGTGAGTACAGAGGCATGAAGGCAGCAGTGATAATGCGATAAATCCCATTATCAAAATAAATTACAAAAACAAAACACAATGAGAGTGAAATAGAGAGCAATTCTTAAATAATTCATTCAGAGCTTGTGATGCAACCTGGATTTACCACATCTACATCAAGAGCTGAATGAGACATAAGGTTGGGCACTTCGGGCTGATAGCATTGGTGAGGTTCGATGCGCAGATGCAGACCCTTTGAAGTTATACTGCATGGTACCCATTCCACGGGTCCCAACTCTCCAGGTTTAAGGGATTCTTCCTTCAGCTAAAACATGCATGGGAAACCCAAAGTATGGTGCACCGTGTGACCGGGAAACGTTTTCAAATGCATCTCAGTTTTCGTCCCCCTTCCCTCGCGTTCACCATTCCAGACCCTTTACTAACACTCTCCCCACTTGGAGAGCCAGTGCCTTTAACCTCCTGTTTGGCACAGTTTGCAATTTCTGTGCAAGATGAACAGGAATAGGGAGAACCAATGAGAGAGTAGCTGTAGGTGTCTGCACGGGCAAATTTAACACACATTTCCGACCAGGAAGAGGAATTAACCACAGGCTCAGCATGCCGTGCCGGAACCAGATTAGGGCCTGAAGCAATCCTGCGGATTTGCGGCCAGCTCACAAGATAGCGAGTTGAAGAAAGGAGCTCAGGGACACTGTACCTCACAAAACTGCAGAGTTATAAATGACAGCTATCGTCCAAAAATATATTGAAGTAAGTCTGCGAACAGGACTTGTAAGTGGGACAGAATTGCAGGAAAACGATTTCAGGGGGTAGACAGGAATTGCACTTAAAGCATAGGAAAAGAGGCAGAATGTCGAGAATGATGCACTTGGCCAAAAAGGGCGTATGCGTTTTTTCCTGAATATATCCAGGAAAAAACGCATACGCACATTTTGGCCAACCAAGCAAGCGTGTAAAGGAAATCTGCACTACAATGAAGTCTCACTGCCCCCTGATCAAAAGGGCCATTTGAAAAATGTGTAAAATCCCGAAAGGCAGGACAGGTCATGGAGAAGGGGGAGCCTTGTTATGCTGATGGGCGGGATGTAAATTGCTAACAGCCACTCTGGAGAAGTGTATGGTGTTTCCTGAAACACGTAGAAAACAAAGCAACACAGCCTATGGCACTTCCACTTATGCTCCTATAGCTTAGGGAAATTAAATTCAAAAACACACAGCCACCCCAAAGTTTCAGACGGCTCTGTTTACAAGAACCTCGTCTACGGTACAAGTTAAATATCCGAGAAAGCAAAAAAAGGATAAAGAAGTTGTGGTACATACGTATAATGGAATATCACTCAGCAATGAAATCTACGTCATCAGGCCTGTAGCGGCATAATGAGTGGATCCAGGTACGTGTATTCTATGAGAAATAAGTCACACAGAAAAAGAAACATCATAAGATATCACTAATACACGGAATGTAAACTTGGCTACACATGAACTGAATTACAAAACAGAACAGGGTCTCAAATTTAGAAAACCAACTTATGCTTGCTTACGGGGAAAGGTGGGTTGGGGTGCTGCATAAAACCAGAGATTGAATTTGGCACAGATACCGTTCCATAAGCCAAATATATAATAGACATGACCTTGTCCTTGCTCAACGAAATGGACTCAACACCCCATATTCAACGCCTGGGAATATACCTGACAAGTAAGAATCTTAAAACCCATGGATTTATATGTCTCCATAAGGAAATCAATCATGTGTACAGCGGCCTAAATGCAGCAGTGAAAATCCGATAAATCCCATTATCAAAATAAATTACAGAAACAAAACACAATGGCAGTGAAATAGAGAGTAATTCTTAAATAATTCATTCAAGGTTTCTGATGCAACCTGGATTTACCACTTCTACACCCAGAGCTGGGTGAGACATAAGGCTGGACACTTCCGGCTGATAGCATTGGTGAGGTTCGGTGAGCAAATGCAGACCCTTTGAAGTCATACTGCATGGTACCCTTTCCATGGGTCCCAACTCTCCAGGTTTAATGGATTCTTCCTTCAGCTAAAACATGCATGGGAAACACAGAGTATGGTCCACCGTGTGATTGGGAAACGTTTTCAAATGCATCTCAGTTTTCGTCCCCTGGTTCTCGGGATCACCATTCCAGACGCTTTACTAACATTCTCCCCACTTGGAGAGTCAGTGCCTTTAACCTCCTGTTTGGCACAGTTTGCAATTTCTGCGCAATATGAACAGGAATAGGGAGACCCAATGAGGGACTCGCTGTAGGTTTCTGCACGGACAATTGGAACGCTCATTTCCCACCAGGAAGAGGAATTAACCAAAGGCTCAGCGTGCCCTGCCGGAAACAGATTAGGGCCTGAAGCAATCCTGTGGTTTTGCGGCCAGCTCACAAGAAATCGAGTTGAAGAAAGGAGCTCAGGGGCACTGTAATTCACAAACCTGCAGAGTTATGAATGACAGCTATCGTCCAAAAATGTATTGAAGTAGGTCTTCGAAGAGGACTTGAAAGCGGGGCAGAATTTCAGGAAAATGATTTCAGGGGGTAGACAGGAATTGCACTTAAAGCATAGGAAAAGAGGCAGAAGGTCGACAGTGATGCACTTGGCCAAGAAGTGCGTATGCGTTTTTTCCTGAATATATTCAGGAAAAAACCCGTATGCACTTCTTGGCCAACCAAGCAAGTGTGTAAAGGAAATCTGCACTACAGTGAAGTCTCACTCCCCCCCGGTCAAAAGGGCCATATGAAAATAGTGTAAAATCCAGAAAGGCAGGACAGGTCATGGAGAACAGGGAGCCTTGTTATGCTGATGGGCGGGATGTAAATTTCCAACAGCCACTCTGGAGAAGTGTATGCTGTTTCCTGAAACATGTAGGAAACAAAGCAACACAGCCTATGGCACTTCCACTTACGGTCGTATAGCTTAGGGAAATTAAATCAAAAACACACAGCCACCCCAATGTTTGGGATGGCTCTGTTTACAAGAACCTCGTCTACCGTACAAGTTAAATATCCGAGAAAGCAAAAAATGGATAAAGAAGTTGTGGTACGCACGTACAATGGAATATCACTCAGCAATGAAATCTACGTCCTCAGGCCTGTAGCAGCATAATGAGTGGATTCAGGTACGATGATTCTACTAGAAATAAGTCACACAGAAAAAGAAACATCGTAAGATATCACTAATACACGGAATGTAAACTTGGCTACACATGAACTGAATTACAAAACAGAACAGGGTCTCAAATTTAGAAAACCAACTTATGCTTGCTTACGGGGAAAGGTGAGTTGGGGTGCTGCATAAAACCAGAGATTGAAATTAGCACAGATACCGTTCCATAAGCCAAATATATAATAGACAAGACCTACTCCTTGCTCAACGAAATGGACTCAACACCCCATATTCAACGCCTGGGAATATACCTGACAAGTAAGAATCTTAAAACCCATGGATTTATATGTCTCCATAAGGAAATCAAGCGTGTGTACAGCGGGCTAAACGCAGCAGTGAAAATCCGATAAATCCCATTATCATAATAAATTTCAAAAACAAAACACAATGACAGTGAAATAGAGAGCAATTCTTAAATAATTCATTAAGGGCTTGTGACGCAACTTGGATTTACCACATCTACACCCAGAGCTGGGTGAGACATAAGGCTCGACACTTCGGGCTGATAGCATTGGTGAGGTTCGTTGAGCAAACGCAGACCCTTTGAAGTCATACTGCATGGTACCCATTCCATGGGTCCCAACTCTCCAGGTTTAAAGGATTCTTCCTTCAGCTAAAACATGCATGGGAATCCCAGAGTATTGTCCACCGTGTGATTGGGAAATGTTTTCAAATGCATCTCAGTTTTCGTCCCCTGGTACTCAGGTTCACCATTCCAGACGAATTACTAACACTCTCCCCACTTGGAGAGTCAGTGCCTTTAACCTCCTGTTTGGCACAGTTTGCAAATTCTGCGCAAGATGAACAGGAATAGGGAGAACCAATGAGAGACTAGCTGTAGGTGTCTGCACGGGCAAACGTAATGCTCATTTCCCACCAGGAAGAGGAATTAACCAAAGGCTCAGCGTGCCCTGTCGGAAACGGATTAGGGCCTGAAGAAATCCTGCGGTTTTGCGGCCAGCTCACAAGAAAGCGAGTTGAAGAAAGGAGCTCAGGGGCACTGTAATTCACAAAACTGCAGAGTTATGAATGACAGCTATAGTCCAAAAATGTATTGAAGAAAGTCTCCGAAGAGGACTTGAAAGCGGGGCAGAATTTCAGGAAAACGATTTCAGGGGGTAGACTGGAATTGCATTTAAAGCATAGGAAAAGAGACAGAATGTCGACAATGATGCACTTGGCCAAAAAGGGCGTATGAGTGTTTTCCTGAATATATTCAGGAAAAAGCGCATACACCCTTTTTGGCCAACCAAGCAAGCGTGTAAACGAAATCTGCACTACAATGAAGTCTCACGGCCACCCGGTCAAAAGGGCCATCTGAAAAACTGTAAAATCCAGGAACGCAGGACAAGTCATGGAGAACAGGGAGCCTGGTTATGAAGATGGGCGGGATGTAAATTGCCAACAGCCACTCTGGAGAAGTGTATGGTGTTTCCTGAAACCCGTAGGAAACAAAGCAACACAGCCTATGGCACTTCCACTTATGGTCCTATAGCTTAGGGAAATTAAAATCAAAAACACACAGCCACCCCAAAGTTTGGGATGGCTCTGTTTACAAGAACCTCGTCTACGGTACAGTTAAATATCCGAGAAAGCAAAAAATGGATAAAGAAGTTGTGGAACGTACGTACAATGGAATATCACTCAGCAATGAAATCTGCATCATCAGGCCCGTAGCGGCATAATGAGTGGATTCAGGTACAAGGATTCTACGAGAAGCAATTCACACAGAAAATGAAACATCATAAGATATCACTAATACACGGAATGTAAACTTGACTACACATGAACTGAATTACAAAACAGAACAGGGTCTCAAATTTAGAAAACAAAATTATGCTTGCTTATGGGGAAAGGTGAGTTGGGGTGCTGCATAAAACCAGAGATTGAAATTAGCACAGATACCGTTCCATAAGCCAAATATATAATAGACAAGACCTACTCCTTGCTCAACGAAATGGACTCAACACCCCATATTCAACGCCTGGGAATATACCTGACAAGTAAGAATCTTAAAACCCATGCGTTTATATGTCTCCATAAGGAAATCAAGCGTGTGTACAGCGGCCTAAACGCAGCAGTGAAAATCCGATAAATCCCATTATCAAAGTAAATTTCAAAAACAAAACACAATGACAGTGAAATAGAGAGCAATTCTTAAATAATTCATTCAGGGCTTGTGATGCAACCTGGATTTACCACATCTACACCCAGAGCTTGGTGAGACATAAGGCTGGACACTTCGGGCTGATAGCATTGGTGAGGTTCGGTGAGCAAACGCAGACCCTTTGAAGTCATACTGCATGGTACCCATTCCATGGGTCACAACTCTCCAGGTTTAAAGGATTCTTCCTTCAGCTAAAACATGCATGGGAAACACAGAGTATGGTCCACCGTGTGATTGGGAAACGTTTTCAAATGCATCTCACTTTTCGTCCCCGGGTACTCGGGTTCACTATTCCAGACGCTTTACTAACACTCTCCCCACTTGGAGAGTCAGTGCCTTTAACCTCCTGTTTGGCACAGTTTGCAATTTCTGCCCAAGATGAACAGGAATAGGGAGAACCAATGATAGACTAGCTGTAGGTGTCTGCACGGGCAAACGGAACGCTCATTTCCCACCAGGAAGAGCAATTAACCAAAGGCTCAGTGTGCCCTGCCGGAAACAGATTAGGGCCTGAAGCACTCCTTCGTTTTTGCAGACAGCTCACAAGAAAGCGAGTTGAAGAAAGGAGCTCAGGGGCACTGTAATTCACAAAGCTGCAGAGTTATGAATGACAGCTATCGTCCAAAAATGTATTGAAGTAAGTCTTCGAACAGGACTTCAAAGCGAGGCAGAATATCAGGAAAACGATTTCAGGGGGTAGACTGGAATTGCACTTAAAGCATAGGAAAAGAGGCAGAATGTCGACAATGATGCACTTGGCCAAAAAGGGCGTATGCGTTTTCTCCTGAATATATTCAGGACAAAACGTATACGCCCTTTTGGCCAACCAAGCAAGCCTGTAAAGGAAATCTGCACTACAATGAAGTCTCACTGCCCCCCGGTCAAAAGGGCCATCTGAAAAAAGTGTAAAATCCAGAAAGGCAGGACAGGTCATGGAGAACTGGGAGCCTTGTTATGCTGATGGGCGGGATGTAAATTGCCAACAGCCACTCTGGAGAAGTGTATGGTGTTTCCTGAAACACGTAGGAAACAAAGCAACAGTGCCTATGGTATTTCCACTTGTGGTCCTATAGCTTAGGGAAATTAAAATCAAAAACACACAGCCACCCCAAATTTTGGGACGGCTCTGTTTACAAGAACCTCGTCTACGGTACAAGTTAAATATCCGAGAAAGCAAAAAATGGATAAAGAAGTTGTGGTACGCACGTACAATGGAATATCACTCAGCAATGAAATCTACGTCATAAGACCCGTAGCGGCATAATGAGTGGATTCAGGTACGATGATTCTACCAGAAATAAGTCACACAGAAAAAGAATCATCATAAGATATCACTAATACACGGAATGTAATCTTGGCTACACATGAACTGAATTACAAAACAGAACAGGGTCTCAAATTTAGAAAACCAACTTATGCTTGCTTATGGGGAAAGGTGAGTTGGGGTGCTGCATAAAACCAGAGATTGAAATTAGCACAGATACCGTTCTATAAGCCAAATATATAATAGACATGACCTTGTCCTTGCTCAATGAAATGGACTCAACACCACATATTCAACGCCTGGGAATATACCTGACAAGTAAGAATCTTAAAACCCATGGATTTATATGGCTCATAAGGAAATCAAGCGTGTGTACAGCGGCCTAAACGCAGCAGTGAAAATCCGATAAATCATATTATCAAAATAAATTACAGAAACAAATCACAATGACAGTGAAATAGAGAGGAATTCTTAAATAATTCACTCAGGGCTTCTGATGCAACCTGGATTTACCACATCTACACCCAGAGCTGGGGAAACATAAGGCCGGACACGTCGGCCTGATAGCATGGTTGAGGTTCGGTGAGCAAATGCAGACCCTTTGAAGTCATACTGCATGGTACCCATTCCATGGTTCCCAAATCTCCAGGTTTAAGGGATTCTTCCTTCCGCTAAATCATGTATGGGAAACCCAGAGTATGGTCCACCATGTGATTGGGAAACGTTTTCAAATGCATCTCAGTTTACGTCCCTTTATACTCGGGTTCACCATTCCAGACGCCTAACTAACACTCTCCCCACTTGGAGAGTCAGTGCCTTTAACCTCCTGTTGGGCACAGTTTGCAATTTCTGCACATGATGAACAGGAATATGGAGAACCAATGAGAGGCTAGCTGTAGGTGTCTGCACGGGCAAATGTAACGGTCATTTCCCACGAGGAAGAAGAATTAACCAAAGGCTCAGCATGCCATGCTGGAACGAGATTAGGGCCTGAAGCAATCCTGAGGTTTTGCAGCCAGCTCACAGGAAAGCGAGTTGAAGAAAGGAGCTCAGGGTCACTGTGATTCAAAACCTGCAGAGTTATAAATGACAGCTATCGTCCAAAAATATATTGAAGTAAGTCTGCGAAGAGGACTTGAAAGCGGGGCAGAAATTCAGGAAAACGATTTCAGGGGGTAGACTGGAATTGCACTTAAAGAATAGGAAAAGAGGCAGAACGGCGACAATGATGCACTTGGCCAAAAAGGGCGTATGCGTTTTTTCCTGAATATATTCAGGAAAAAACGCATACGCACTTTTTGGCCAACCAAGCAAGCGTGTAAAGGAAATCGGCACTACAATGAAGTCTCACTGCCCCCAGGTCAAAAGGGCCATCTGAAAAAAGTGTAAAATCCAGAAAGGCAGGACAGGCCATGGAGAACAGGGAGCATTGTTATGTTTATGGGCGGGATGTGAATTGCCAGCAGCCACTCTGGAGAAGTGTATGGTGTTTCCTGAAACACATAAGAAACAAAGCAACACAGCCCATGGCACTATCACTTATGGTCCTATAGCTTAGGGAAATTAAAATAAAAACCACAGAGCCACCCCAAAATTTGGAACGGCTCTGTTTACAAAACCTTGTCTACGGTACAAGTTAAATATCCCAGAGAGCGAAAAATGGATAAAGAAGTTGTGCTACGTACGTACAATGGAATATCTCTCAGCAATGAAATCTATGTCATCAGGACTGTAGCGGCATAATGCGTGGATTCAGGTACGATGATTCTACGTGAAATAGGTCACACAGAAAAAGAAACAGCATAAGATATCACTAATACATGGAATGTAAACTTGGCTACACATGAACTGAATTACAAAACAGAACAGGGTGTCAAATTTAGAAAACCAACTTATGCTTGCTTTTTGGGGAAGGTGAGATGGGGTGCTGCATAAAACCAGAGATTGAAATTCGCACAGATACCGTTCCATAAGCCAAATATGTAATAAACAAGTCCTACTCCTTGCTCAACGAAATGGACCCAACACCCCATATTCAACACCTAGGATTATACCTGCCTAGTAAGAATCTTAAAACCCATGGATTTATACGTCTCCGTAAGAGAAACAAGCGTGTGTTCAGTGGCCTAAACGCAGCAGTGAAAATCCGATAAATCCCATTATCAAAATAAATTTCAAAAACACAACACAATGACAGTGAAATAGAGAGAAATTTTTAATAATTCACTCAGGGCTTCTGATGCAACCTGGGTTTACCACATCTACAACCAGAGCTGGGGAGACATAAGGCCGGACACTTCGGCCTGATAGCATTGGTGAGGTTCGGTGAGCAAATGCAGACCCTTTGAAGTCATACTTCATGGTACCCATTCCATGGGTCCCAACTCTCCAGGTTTAAGGGATTCTTCCTTCCGCTACATCATGAATGGGAAACCCAGAGTATGGTCCAGCATGTAATTGGGAAACCTTTTCAAATGCATCTCAGTTTTCGTCCCCTTATACTGGGGTTCACCATTCCAGATGGTTAACTAACGCTCTCCCCACTTGGAGAGTCAGTGCCTTTAACCTCCTGTTTGGCACAGTTTGCAATTTCTGCGCAAGATGAACAGGAATAGGGAGAACCAATGAGAGACTAGTGTAGGTGTCTGCACGGGGAAATGTAACGCACATTTCCCACCAGGAAGAGGAATTAACCAAAGGCTCATCATGCCATGCCGGAACCAGATTAGGGCCTGAAGCAATCCAGCGGTTTTGGGGCCAGCTCACGGGAAAACGAGTTGAAGAAAGGAGCTCAGGGGCACTATAATTCACAAACCTGCAGAGTTATAAATCACAGCTATCGTTCAAAAATATATTGAAGTAAGACTGTGAAGAAGACTTGAAAGCGGGGCAGAAATTCAGGAAAACGATTTCAGGGGGTAGACTGGAATTGCACTTTAAGCATAGGAAAAGAGGCAGAACGTCGACAATGATGCACTTGGCCAAAAAGTGCGTATGCGTTTTTTCTGAATATATTCAGGAAACAACGCATACGCACTTTTTGTCCAACCAAGTAAGCATGTAAAGGAAATCTGCACTACAATGAAGTCTCACTGCCCCCCGGTCAAAAGGAACATCTGAAAAAAGTGTAAAATCCAGAAAGGCAGGACAGGCCATTGAGAAGAGGGAGCATTGTTATGCTGATGGGTGGGATGTGAATTGCCAACAGCCACTCTGGAGAAGTGTATGGTGTTTCCTGAAACACGTAAGAAACAAAGCAACACAGCCTATGGCACTTCCACTTATGTTCCTATAGCTTAGGGAAATTAAAATCAAAACCACACAGCCACCCCAAAGTTTGGAAGGGCTCTGTGTACAAGAACCTCGTCTACGGTACAAGTTAAATATCCTAGAGAGCGAAAAATGGATAAAGAATTTGTGGTATGTACGTACAATGGAATATCACTCAGCAATGAAATCTATGTCCTCAGGCCCGTAGCGACATAATGAGTGGATTCAGGTACGATGATTCTACGTGAAATAGGTCACACAGAAAAAGAAACATCATAAGATATCACTAATACACGGAATGTAAACTTGGCTACACATGAACTGAATTACACAACAGAACAGTGTCTCAAATTTAGAAAACCAACTTATGCTTGCTTTTTGGGAAAGGTGAGTTGGGGTGCTGCATAAAAACAGAGATTGTAATTCGCACAGATACCATTCCATAAGCCAAATATGTAATAGACATGACCTACTCCTTGCTCAACGAAATGGACTCTACACCACATATTCAACGCCTAAGAATATACCTGCCTACTAAGAATCTTAAAACCCATGGATTTATATGTCTCCGTAAGAGAATCAAGCGTGTGTTCAGTGGCCTAAACGCAGCAGTGAAAATCCGATAAATCACATTATCAAAGTAAATTTCAAAAACATTACACAATGACAGTGAAATAGAGAACGATTCTTAAATAATTCACTCAGGGCTTCTGATACAACCTGGATTTACCACATCTACACCCAGAGCTGGCGAGACATAAGGCCGGACACTTCGGCCTGATAGCATTGGTGAGGTTCGGTGAGCAAATGCAGACCCTTTAAAATCATATTGCATGGTACCCATTCCATGGGTCCCAACTCTCCAGGTTTAAGAGATTCTTCCTTCAGCTAAATCATGTATGGGGAACCCAGAGTATGGTCCACCATGTGATTGGGAAACGTTTTCAAATGCATCTCAGTTTTCTTCCATTTATACCAGGGTTCACCATTCCAGACGCTTAACTAACACTCTCCCCACTTGGAGAGTCAGTGGCTTTAAGGTCCTGTTAGGCACAGTTTGCAATTTCTGCGCAAGATGAACAGGAATAGGGAGAACCAATGAGAGACTAGCTGTAGGTGTCTGCACGGGCAAATGGAACGCTCATTTCCCACCAGTAAGAGGAATTAACCAAAGGCTCAGCATGCCCTCCCAGAACCAGATTAGGGCCTGAATCAATCCTGCAGTTTTGCGACCAGCTCACAGGAAAGCGAGTTGAAGAAAGGAGCTCAGGGGCACTGTAATTCACAAACCTGCAGAGTTATAAATGACACCTATCGTCCAAAAATATATTGAAGTAAGTCTGCGAAGAGGACTTGAAAGCGGGGCAGAAATTCAGGAAAACGATTTCAGGGGGTAGACTGGAATTGCACTTAAAGCATAGGAAAAGAGGCAGAACGGCGACAATGATGCACTTGGCCAAAAAGTGCGTATGCTTTTTTTCCTGAATATATTCAGGAAAGACGCATATGCACTTTTTGGCCAACCAACCAAGCGTGTAAAGGAAACCTGCACTACAATGAAGTCTCTCTGCCCCCAGGTCAACAGGGCCATCTGAAAATGTGTAAAATCCAGAAAGGCAGGACAGGTCATGGAGAACAGGGAGCCTTGTTATGCTGATGGGCGGGATGTAAATTGCCAACAGCCGCTCTGGAGAAGTGTATGGTGTTTTCTGAAACACGTAGGAAACAAAGCAACACAGCCTATGGCACTTCCACTTATGGTCCTATAGCTTAGGGAAATTAAAATCAAAAACACACAGCCACCCCAAATTTTGGGACGGCTCTGTTTACAAGAACCTCCTCTACGGTACAAGTTATATATCCGAGAAAGCAAAAAATGGATAAAGAAGTTGTTGTACGTACGTCCAATGGAATATCACTCAGCAATGTAATCTACGTCATCAGGCCCATAGCGGCATAATGAGTGGATTCAGGTACGAGGATTCTATGAGAAATAATTCACACAGAAAAAGAAACATCATAAGATATCACTAATACACGGAATGTAAACTTGGCTACACATGAAGTGAATTACAAAACAGAACAGGGTCTCAAATTTAGAAAACCAACTTATGCTTGCTTATGGGTAAAGGTGAGTTGGGGTGCTGCATAAAACCAGAGATTGAAATTAGCACAGAGACCGTTCCATAAGCCAAATATATAATAGACAAAAGCTACCCCTTGCTCAACGAAATGGACTCAACACCCCATATTCAACGCCTGGGAATATACCTGACAAGTAAGAATCTTGAAACACATGGATTTATATGTCTCCGTAAGGAAATGAAGCGTGTGTACAGCGGCCTAAACGCAGCAGTGAAAATCCGATAAATCCCATTATCAAAATAAATTTCAAAAACAAAACACAATGACAGTGAACTAGAGAGCAATTCTTAAAGAATTCATTCAGGGCTTGTGATGCAACCTGGATTTACAACATCTACACCCAGAGCTGAGTGAGACATAAGGCTGGACTCTTCGGGCTGATAGCATTCGTGAAGTTCGGTGAGCAAACGCAGACCCTTTGAAGTCATACTGCATGGTACCCATTCCATGGATCCCAACTCTCCAGGTTTAAGGGATTCTTCTTTCAGCTAAACATGCATCGGAAACCCAGAGTATGGTCCACCGTGTGATTGGGAAACGTTTTCAAATGGATCTCAGTTTTCGTCCCTTGGTACTCGGGTTCACCATTCCAGATGCTTTACTAACACTCTCCCCACTTGGAGAGTCAGTGCCTTTAACCTCCTGTTTGGCACAGTTTGCAATTTCTGCGCAAGATGAACAGGAATAGGGAGAACCAATGAGAGACTAGCTGTAGGTGTCTGCACGGGCAAATGTAACGCTCATTTCCCACCAGGAAGAGGAATTAACCAAAGGCTCAGCATGCCCTGCCAGAACCAGATGAGGGCCTGAAGCAATCCTGCGGATTTGCGGCCAGCTCACAAAAAAGCGAGTTGAAGAAAGGAGCTCAGGGCCACTGTAATTCACAAACCAGCAGAGTTATGAATGACAGCTATCGTCCAAAAATATATTGAAGTAAGTCTTCGAAGAGGACTTGAAAGTGGGGCAGAATTTCAGGAAAACGATTTCAGGGGGTAGACTGGAATTGCACTTAAAGCATAGGAAAAGAGGCAGAATGTCGATAATGATGCACTTGGCCAAAAAGGGGCATATGCCACTTTTTGGCCAACCAAGCAAGCGTGTAAAGTAAATCTGCACTACAATGAAGTCTCACTGCCCCCCAGTCAAAAGGGCCATCTGAAAAAATTGAAAATTCCAGAAAGGCAGGACAGGTCATGGAGAACAGGGAGCCTTGTTATGCTGATGGGCGGGATGTAAATTGCCAACAGCCACTCTGGAGAAGTGTATGGTGTTTCCTGAAACACATAAGAAACAAAGCAACACAGCCTATGGCACTTCCACTTTTGGTCCTATAGCTTAGGGAAATTAAAATCAAAAACACACAGCCACCCCAAATTTTGGGACGGCTCTGTTTACAAGAACCTCGTCTATGGTACAAGTTAAATATCCGAGAAAGCAAAAAATGGATAAAGAAGTTGTGGTACGTACGTACAATGGAATATCACTCAGCAATGAAATCTAGGTCATCAGGCCCTAGCGGCATAATGAGTGGATTCAGGTACGAGGATTCTACGAGAAATAAGTCACACAGAAAAAGAAATATCATAAGATATCACTAATACACGGAATGTAAACTTGGCTACACATGAACTGAATTACAAAACAGAACAGGGTCTCAAATTTAGAAAACCAACTTATGCTTGCTTATGGGGAAAGGTGAGTTGGGGTGCTGCATAAAAGCAGAGATTGAAATTAGCTCAGATACCGTTCCATAAGCCAAATATATAATAGACAAGACCTACTCCTTGCTCAACGAAATGGACTCAACACCCCATATTCAACGCCTTGGAATATACCTGGCTAGCAAGAATCTTAAAACCCATGCATTTATATGTGTCCGTAAGAGAATCAAGCATGTGTTCAGTGGCCTAAAGGCAACAGTGAAAATCCGATAAATCCCATTATCAAAATAAATTTCAAAAACAAAACACAATGACAGTGAAATAGAGAGCAATTCTTAAATAATTCACTCAGGGCTTCTGAGGCATCCTGGATTTACCACATGTACTCCCAGAGCTGGGGAGACATAAGGCCGGACACTTCACCCTGATAGCATTGGTGAGGTTCGGTGACCAATTGCAGACCCTTTGAAGTCATACTGCATGGTACCCATTCCATGGGTCCCAACTCTCCAGGTTTAAGGGATTCTTCCTTCCGCTAAATCATGTATGGGAAACCCAGAGTACTGTCCACCATGTGATTGGGAAACGTTTTCAAATGCATCTCAGTTTTCGTCCCTTTATACTCGGGTTCACCATTCCAGACGCTTAACTAACACTCTCCCCACTTGGAGAGTCAGTGCCTTTAACCTCCTGTTTTGCACAGTTTGCAATTTCTGCGCAAGATGAACAGGAATAGGGAGAACCAATGAGAGACTAGCTGTAGGTGTCTGCACGGGCAAATGCAACGCTCATTTCCCACCAGGAAGAGGAATTAACCGAAGGCTCAGCATGCCCTGCCGGAACCATATTAGGGCCTGAAGCAATCCCGCGGTTTTGCGGCCAGCTCACAAGAAAGCTAGTTGAAGAAAGGAGCTCAGGGGCACTGTAATTCACAAACCTGCAGAGTTATAAATGACAGCTATCGTCCAAAAATATATTGAAGTAAGTCTGCGAAGAGGACTTGAAAGCGGGGCAGAAATTCAGGAAAACGATTTCAGGGGGTAGACTGGAATTGCACTTAAGGCATAGGAAAAGAGGCAGAACGGCGACAATGATACACTTGGCCAAAAAGGGCGTATGCGTTTTTTCCTGAATATATTCAGGAAAAAACGCATACGCCCTTTTTGGCCAACCAAGCAAGCGTGTAAAGGAAATCTGCACTACAATGAAGTCTCACTGCCCCCCGGTCAAAAGGGTCATCTGAAAAAAGTGTAAAATCCAGAAAGGCAGGACAGGCCATGGAGAAGAGGGAGCATTGTTATACTGATGGGCGGGATGTGAATTGCCAACAGCCACTCTGGAGAACTGTATGGTGTTTCCTGAAACACGTAAGAAACAAAGCAACACAGCCTATGGCAATTCCACTTATGGTCCTATAGTTTAGGGAAATTAAAATCAAAACCACGCAGCCACCCCAAAGTTTGGAACGGCTCTGTTTACAAGAACCTCATCTACGGTAGAAGTTAAATATCCCAGAGAGCGAAAAATGGATAAAGAAGTTGTGGTACGTACGTACAATGGAATATCACTCAGCAATGAAATCTATGTCATCAGGCTCGTAGCGGAATAATGAGTGGATTCAGTTACGATGATTCTACGTGCAATAGGTCACACAGAAAAAGAAACATCATAAGTTATCACTAATACACGGAATGTAAACTTGGCTACACATGAACTGAATTACAATACAAAACAGGGTCTCAAATTTAGAAAACCAACTTATGCTTGCTTTTTGGGAAAGGTGAGTTGCAGTGCTGCATAAAAACAGAGATTGAAGTTCGCACAGATACCGTTCCATAAGCCAAATATATAATAGACAAGACCTACTCCTTGCTCAACGAAATGGACTCAACACCCCATATTCAACGCCTTGGAATATACCTGGCTAGCAAGAATCTTAAAACCCATGGATTTATATGTCTCCATAAGAGAATCAAGCATGTGTTCAGTGGCCTAAACGCAGCAGTGAAAATCCGATAAATCCCATTATCAAAATAAATTTCAAAAACAAATCACAATGACAGTGAAATAGAGAGCAATTGTTAAATAATTCACTCAGGGCTTCTGATGCAACCTGGATTTACCACATCTACACCCAGAGCTGGGGAGACATAAGGCCGGACACTTCGGCCTGAGAGCATTGGTGAGGTTCGGTGAGCAAATGCAGACCCTTTGAAATCATACTGCATGGTACCCATTCCATAGGTCCCAACTCTCCAGGTTTAAGGGATTCTTCCTTCCGCTAAATCATGTATGGGAAACCCAGAGTATGGTCCACCATGTGATTGGGAAACATTTTCAAATGCATTTCAGTATTCGTCCCTTTATACTCGGGTTCACCATTCCAGACGCTTAACTAACACTGTCCCCACTTGGAGAGTCAGTGCCTTTAACCTCCTGTTTGGCACAGTTTGCAATTTCTGCGCAAGATGAACAGGAATAGGGAAAACCAATGAGAGACTAACTGTAGGTGTCTGCACTGGCAAATGGAACGCTCATTTCCCACCAGGAAGAGGAATTAACCAAAGGCTCAGCATGCCCTGCCGGAACCAGATTAGGGCCTGAAGCAATACTGTGGGTGTGCAGGCAGCTCACAAGATAGCGAGTTGAAGAAAGGAGCTCAGGGGCACTGTAATTCACAAACCTGCAGAGTTATGAATGACAACTATCGTCCAAAAATATATTGAAAGAAGGCTGCGAAGAGGACTTGAAAGCGGGGCAGAATTCCAGGAAAACGATTTCGGGAGGTAGACGGAAAGTGCACTGAAAGCATAGGAGAAGAGGCAGAACCTCGACAATGATGCACTTGTTCAAAAAGTGCATATGCGTTTTTTCCAAGGCCCTCCTTAAAGAGGGTAGGGGGCTCCCAGTATGCTTCAGTGGCCAACAGAGGGCCCACATCGCCAAGGTGATGTGAGCCAGCTAGGCAGGAGTGACCTCACATCAGAGGGCCCACATCACAGAAGGGTAAGGGACCCAGCCATTATCAGACTCTCAACAGAGGGCCCACATCAGCAATGGGCTGGGAACCAGGCAGGAGTGTCTTCACACCCGTGGGGCCACATCATCGCAAGATGAGGTACCCAGCACATGTGGCCTCAAACCAGAGGACCCACATCTCCATGGGTCTCGGAGCGAGGCAGGCAGGATGAACCTCAAAACACGTGGCCCATTGTATAAAAAAGGTGAGGAATCCAGCAATTGGAACATCCCAGCAGGCGGCCCAGAGCACCGAGGCTATGGGATCCAGGCGATGATGAACTCACAACAGAGGGCCCTCATCATGAAACTGTGAGCAACCTAGCCATTGTGACCTCAGAGCACAAGGCCCACATCCCCATGGGGAAGCGAACCAAGCAGGAGTGTCATCGCACCAGTGGGCACACATCTGAAAATGTGGGGAGCCCAGCAGTTAGGGCCTGACGCCAGAGGGCCCTCATCACCGAGGAGAGGAGGCTCCCAGCAGGCTCCAACTGCTACAAGAGGGCCAACGTCGCCAATGCGGGGTGTGCCAGCCAGGCAGGAGTGACCTCAGAGCAGAGGGCCAACCTCAAAAAAGTGTGAGGAACCCAAAGAGGATTAGACTCTCACCAGAGGGCCCACATCACCAAGAGGATCAGAACCAGGCAGGACTGTCTGCACACCAGCGTGACCACATCATAGAAAGGTGAGGAACCCAGCACATGTGGCCAAAACCAGAAGACCCACATCTCCAAGGGGCTCGGAGTGAGGCATGCAGGAGTAACCTCACAACACAGGGCCCATAGAATAAAAAAGCTGAGGAATCCTGCAGTGGGAACCTCCCAGCAGGCGGCCCAGAGCACCGAGTCTATGCGATCCAGGCTGCAGTGAACTCACAGCAGAGGGCCCATATCATGAAACTGTGAGCAACCCAGCCATTGGGACCTCACAGCAGAAGGCCCACATCCCCATGGGGTTGGGAACATGGCAAGAGTGTCCTCGCACCACTTAGCACGTATCAGAAAAAGTGGGTACCCATAAGTTACGGCCTGACGCTAGAGAGCCCTCATCACCGAGGGGAGGTGGCTCCCAGCAGGCTCCAACTGCCACAAGAGGGCCGATGTCACCAAGGCGGGGTGTGCCAGCCAGTCAGTAGTGACCTCACAGCAGAGGGCCCACCTCACAGAAGGGTGAGGAACCCAGCCAGGATCAGACTCTCACCAGAGGGCCCACATCAACAAGGGGATAGAAACCAGGCAGGAGTGTCCTCACACCAGTGGGGCCACATCATCGAAAGGTGAGGGACCCAGCACACGTGGCCTCAAACCAGAGGACACACATCACCAAGGGGCTGGGAGTGAGTCAGGCAGGAGGAGTCTCCAAACAGAGGGCCCATAGAAGAAAAAGGTGAGGAATCCTGCAGTTGGGACCTCCCCACAGGCGGCCACGAGCAGCGAGGCTATGGGATCCAGGCCGGAGTGAACTCACACCAGAGGGCCCTCATCATGAAACTGAGCCACCCACCGTTGGGACCTCAGAGCAGAAGGCCCATATTCCCATGGGGTTGGAAACCTGGCAGGAGTGTACTCACACCACAGGGCGCACATCAGAAAATTTTGGGAGCCCAGGAGTTAGAGCCTGACGCCAGAGGGCTCTCATTACCGAGGGGAGGAGACTCCCAGCAGGCACCAACTCCCAACTGAGGGCCCACGTCGCCAAGGTGACGTGTGCCAGTCAGGCAGGAGTGACCTCACAGCAGAGGGCCTACCTCACAGAAGGGTGAGGAAACCAGCCAGGATAAGACTCTCACCAGAGAGCCCACATCACCAAGGGGACCGGAACAAGGCAGGAGTGTCCTCACACCAGTGTGGCCACATTATAGAAAGGTGAGGAACCCAGCACATGTGGCCTAAACCAGAGGACCCACATTTCCAAGGTGCTCCGAGTGAGGCAGGCAGGAGTAGCCTAAAAACACAGGGCCCACAGAATAAAAAATGTGAGGAATCCAGCAGTTGGAACCCCCCAGCAGGTGGCCCAGAGTACGGAGTCTATGGGATCCAGGCCACAGTGAACTCACAGCAGAGGGCTCACATCATGACACTGTGAGCAACCCAGCTGGTGGGACCTCAGAGCAGAAGGCCCACATCCCCATGGGGATGGGAACGTGGCAGGAGTGTACTCGCACGACAGGGCACATATCAGAAAATTTTGGGAGCCCATGAGTTAGGGCCTGACGCCAGAGGGCCCTCATTACCGAGGGGAGGAGACTCCCAGCAGGCACCAACTCCCAACTGAGGTCGCACATCGCCAAGGTGATGTGTGCCAGCCAGGCAGGAGTGACCTCACAGCAGAGGGTCCACCTCCCAGAAGGGTGAAGAATCCAGCCAGGATCAGACTCTCACCAGAGGGCCCCCATCACCAAGGGGATGGGAACCAGGCAGGAGTGTCCTCACACCAGTGGGGCCACATCAATAAAGTTGAGGAAACCGGCACATGTGGCCTCAAACCAGAGGACCTACATCACAAAAGGGCTGGGAGTGAGTCAGGAAGGAGGAGCATGAAAACACAGGACCCAAAGAATAAAAACGGTAAGGAATCCAGCAGGAGGAACCTCCCAGCAGGCGGCTCAGAGCACAGAGTCTATGGGATCTAGGCCTGAGTGAACTAACACCAGAGAGCCAACATCCTGAAACTGTGAACAACAGAGGTGTTGGGACCATAGAGCAGAAGGCACATGGGGATGGGAACCTGGCAGGAGTGCCCTCACACCACTTAGCACGTATCAGAAAATGTGGGTAACCAGCAGTTAGGGCCTGATGCCAGAGGGCCTCATCACTGAGGGGAGGAGGCTCCCAGTGGGCTCCAACTGCCGCCAGAGGGCCGACGTCGCCAAGGCGGGGTGTGTCAGCCAGGCAGGAGTGACCTCAGAGAAGAGGGCCCACCTCACAGAAGTGTGAGGAGCCCAACCAGGATCAGACTCTCACTGGAGGGCTCACATCACCAAGGGGATGGGAACCAGGCAGGAGTGTCCGCACACCAGTGGGGCCACATCTGCGAAAGGTGAGGAACCCAGCACATGTGGCCTCAAACCAGAGGACACACATCATCAAGGGGCTGGGAGTGAGGCAGGTGTCTGGAGGGGCACATTTAACTCTAATTTCCCACCAGGAAGAGGAATTAACCAAAGGCTCAGAGTGCCGTGCGGGACCCTGATTACGGCCTGAAGCAAACCTGCGGTTCTGTGGCCAGCTTTCAAGGAAACGAGTTAAGAAAGGAAATCACAGGCACTGTAATTCACAAACCTGCAGAATTATAAATGACAGCTATTGGCAAAAATATATTGAAGTAAGTCTGCACAGAGGACTTGAAAACGAGGCAGAATTGCAGGAATCATATTTCAGGAGGTAGATTGGAATTGCATTTAAAGCATGTGAAAAGCGGCAGATCTTTGACAGTGATGCACTTGGACAAAAAGTGCGTATACATTTTTTCCTGAATATATTCAGGAAAAAACGCATATGCCCTTTGTGGCCAACCAAGAATTCGAGCAATGGAAATCCGCACTACAATGAACTCTCATTTCCCATTCGTCAAAAGAGCCATCTGAAAAAAGTGTAAAACCCAGAAACACAGGACAGGCCATGGAGAACAGGGAGCCTTGTTATGCTGATGGACGGGATGTAAATTGCCAACAGACACTCTGGTGATGTTTAGGGTGTATGCTGAAACATCTAAAAAACAAAGCTACAGAGCCTAGGGCACTTCCACTTTTGGCCCTATAGCTTAGGAAAATTAAAATCAACAAGACACAGCCAACACAATATCCAGGGCTGCTGTGTTTACAAGAACCTCGAGTCCAGTACAAACTAAATATCCCAGAAAGAAAAAAATGGATAAAGGAGTTGTCCTACTTACGTACAACGGAATATCACTCAGCAATGAAATCAATGTCATCAGGCCTGTAGCAGCAAATTGAGTGGATTTAAGTATGATGATTCTAAGAGAAATATGTCACACAGAGAAACATAATTATCATAAGATATCACAAATAGAGGGAGTTTAAACTTGGCTACACATAAACTGAATTACAAAACCGAACAGACTCTCACATTTAGATAAAAACTTATGCTTGCTTAAGGGGAAAGTTGAGTTGGGGTGCTGTATAAAACCAGAGATTGAAATGAGCACACATACCGTTCCATAAGCCAAATATGTAATAGACAAGACCTACTCTTTGCTCAACGAAATAAACTAATCCATGGTGTATCACCTCACACCTGTTAGAATGGGCATCATCAGAAAATCTACAAACAACAAATGCTGGAAAGGGTGCGGAGATAAGGAAACCTCTTCCACTATTGTTGGGAATGTAAATTGATGCAGTCACTGTGGAGAACATTATGGAGTTTCTTATAAAACTAAGAATAGAATTACCATATAATACAGCAATCCCACTACTGGGCATATACCCAGACAAAACCATAAAACGAAAAGAGACATTCACCGCAATGTTCATTGCATCACTATTTACAATATCCAGGTAATGGAAGCAACCTAAATGCCCACAGACAGACGAATGCATAAAGATGAGGTACATATATAAAGTGGAATATTACTAAGCCATAAAAAGGAATGAAATTGGGTCATTTGTAGAGACGTTGATGGATCTAGAGACTGTCATACAGAGTGAAGTAAGTCAGAAAGAGAAAAACAAATCCTGTATATAAATGCATATATGTGGAACCTAGAAAAGTTGTACAGATGAACCGTTTTGCAAGGCAGAAATAGAGCAACAGATGTAGACAACAAACGTATGGACACCAAGGGGGGAAAGCTGTTAGGGGGGTGGTGGTGGGAGGAGTTGAGAGATTGGGATTGGCATGTATACATTTCTATGTATAAAATAGGTAACCAAAAAGAACCTGCTGTATAAAAAAATAAAATAAAATTCAAAATTACAAAAAGTAAAACAGAAAAAATATTCTTCCGTTCACATACATGTATTTATATGAATAAATTATTTCCATGCTTATATCTGTAAATACAAAAAAGAGGAATAAAATCTACCTTGAACCAAAAACGAAAAAAAGAAAAAAAAACAGAACCCACCAGTTACACAGAGGAAAACCGTATCAGGGCCCTTGCTCCAGTTGTAAACAATTCTGAAGTTGGTCAGTGGTGGGGAATCATCTCCCATTCAGCCAGAAGGCCCCACGCAACAAGCGTCCTCATTGCAAAGCTGGGGGCCCGTGCCGAGGCATCTGTGAGTAAACGTGGGCCGAGCCCCAGACCAGCTGCTGCTGAAATGTTCCCACCCTTCCCAGGTAAAACACCTGAATATGTACAAGGACTTGAAAGCCTAGAGGAAGGGCCATGGAGCCACATGAGCGACAGCATGCCAGCCGACTTGGTGCCTGCAGGCCAGACAGGATGGTCCTGGCCCTGGGTGCTCTTCTGGAAGCTTTCCATTTCCCTGCCTGAGATACCCCTCCTGTCCCGGCCCCCACTGCTTTCTTCCTTACTCACCTCTGCCCAGGGAGAAATTCCAGCGGCAGGTATGGGTGACACATCCTCTTCTTTAGCAGGTGGCATCTTGGCAACTGCTGCAGAAAGTCCAGCAGAGCCCCACTCACACTGGGCCACCCACAAAGCCGTGGCCTCTCACTCCCTCCCACCAGCCCAGCCCCGAGACTGCTGACTGGGCAGAGAAAATGGCGTCAGGCACAGCTGCAGGGGCTCTTGCTGCCTGGAGTGGTGTTTATATTGATCTCAACCCAGGCACACCTGGGGAGGACTGGCCGGCATGGTCAGGCTTCCCAGGCCAGCCAATAATCACCCCTCAGGGGCTCACAGTTGCAGAAAATGGAACTTTCTGAATCGGCCAGGTCCAAGGAACAGGTGTGGGCTCCTGAGAGTCAGGATAGACAAGGGGCTGCAGCTCTGGCTTGTTTTCTAATTATATTATCTGGCCCATGAGTGGGAGACAACTTCAAGAAAACCCTCTCCTAATGAGAGGAACCCAGGAGTCAGGGAGAGGAGGGGTGGGTGGTGGGTGGAGACAGAGGCCTGGTGCCCCGGGTGCAGTGGAAGTCTCTGGAAGACCAGGTGGAGGGAGGCCACACAGAGTGATGCCCAGGGTCACAGACCTGTCGGAGCTGCTGTTTGTTAGTTCAAGTCCTGCTCTGAGGTGCTCTGTGTCAGATCTGAGTGACAGGTGAGCTGGGAGTGCTCTGCAATGAGGGCGATGTGCACGGTTCCTGTGTGCCCAGCCCTGCCACCGTAACTGCAAGGGTAGCTCTGTATCCTGAGAGGGGCCTGACCATGAGAGCCCCGTGTTCTGGGGTGGGGGTAGGGTACCTGCGCAGGAGATCTAAATATCCTGGGATTGGCCTGATCTCGAGAGCCCCATGGGCTGCTGGAGCCCTGGTAAAGGATGTCAGGACAGTCAGTGAAGCCACCGAGGATATACCTCCAGTAGTTCCTAAATCCTACACCCTGCTGGTCATTCTACCAACCACCAGGACATGGTATTCTGTATTAGTCTTCAATGATGCCTTCTTTTGTATTCCATTAGTGTCAGAGTCACAAGAAATTTTGGCTTGTGAGTGGCAGGACTCAACATACAACTAAAACAATACTTCTGGGCCGTCTTGCCCCAAGGGTTCAAAAATTCCCACACCATCTTTGGGGAAAGCTCAGCTAAAGACCTAAAAGTTCTACCACTGGAAAAGGAAACACTCCTTCAATATGCAGACGACATTCTGATCACCAGCCCTACTAAGGGGACCTCTGAACTACCAAGCCAATAAAGGATACAAGTTGTCCAAGAAAAAGCTCAAATATCACAGACTACGGCGACCTGCCTGGGCTTCATTCTCACAGAAGGTCGGAGAAGCCCATCCCAGGAAAGGGAAGAAACAATTTACAGCCTTACCCATATCTAAAACTAGAAGACAGCTTAGGGGTTCCTGAGGAGGCCAGGGTTTGCTGCTTCTGGATCCCTAACTACAGTCTACTAGCTGGGTCTCTATATGAAACACTGAAAGGAAAAGATGATGATCCTTTTGAATAGAATCCAGAAGTGGCCTTTCAAGAATGGAAAGAGCAGTCAATTCAGACCCTTGCCCTGGAACTCCCTAATTTAGCTAAACCCTTTGATCTTTACATTCCTGGTGAAAAGTGAATCGCCATTGGAGGATTAGTGCAAAAACTGGGACCACTTGAAATGGAACAATGCAAAAATGCCATCCAGGTAGGATAAACTACAGTCACCAAGGGGCTTGGCCCACTGCCACATCTGGCCAAGATACTGGCAGTATCTAAAAACCTGGAAATCAGCAGCCCAAAAGGCCACCTCCCTCCTAAGGGAAAAGGGTCCCACGTGGTGATCCTAACCCCCAACCATGCCCTGAAGTTGCAGGGTTTGCTCTGTGGGCACACTGACCTCGAGTGAGGAGGCCCTCCAACTCCAACCTCCAGAGAGATAACCGGGGGCAACGGGGCACCATGACGACTCATGTGACCATCACTTGACCTGGAGTTTCTCTCATAAAACAACAAGAGTGTGTCCCAAAAGAGTAGACTACTGTTTGCAGGACTTACTGCCCCCAGATCGGACCTAATAATCTTGGTGGGGGAACCGTATATCATGCTGTCACCATAGAAAAGCCTACAGACACTGTGATAATGGTGGCCAATAAGACCGGCTGGACTCCTGTTTACTTCAAAAGGCTGTTGACTCAGTGGCCATCATGGTCCTTCATCACCACTGACCCTGGACTGTCTGGGAGTTGAGCGGACAGGGTCCTGACACCTGGTGCTGTTTTTACGTTAATTCAGGGGCCTAATTGAAGAAAGCGCAGACTACTGGTCAGAGCATCTACGCTGGCAGAAACGGTCAGCCTAAGGTGGTCGAACAAATGAGGGGCGGGGTGAAACTGGACCTCACAGCGTCACTGCACATCTCCTTCCTGGACCCTTAAAGGTCATTAGAATCTATAAAACTTCCAATACTGGTGCTCAGGCGGACGAGCAGGGAGGCAGGAGGCCTGGGGACAATCAACGTCACCTGGAGGCTGCTGGGGAGAAGTTCTGACCCTCGCCCACGGGTATGAGGGCTCCTAACTCAGCGCTCAGCAGTTACAGAAGAAGGGTCTGCACCCTCAGCACTCCAAGAATGAGGAAGGGGACAAAAGGCAGAAGAGAGGTTTGTCCGAGGCAAAGCCCCTTAAAAATCCCTGGGAGAGAAAAATAGAATCTGGGCAATAAAATAAAGTCTAACCTTTTTTATCCTTTGTGCTTTGTCTAATTACACGTGCTCCTAGGGTCCCGCATACAGAGGTTCCACACCCGGCACTTCAGACCTGATTTCCTAGTGCAGAATGGCTGGGTCGACAACTCAGCTCCTGGGGCACAATGCACACTCCGTGATATAGAGCCTGAGCTGCAGCCAGCCGGGTCCTCAAGAGCTCCGCCCCCTCCCTCTGACTGACTCTGACAGGATCTCTACACAGCAGCCCAGCCCACAGCCCACAGGGTAGCACATGCTCTCACCTCTCCATTCTCTGATCAAAATATAAAGTTTCCTTTGCTTCTGAACCAAACTCAGTCTCGATCTGTTGGCTCCAATGACCCTGGGCAGGGGGACACTTGTTGGGGTCCACTCTGGAGGATCAGTAACAGAAATTCAGAACATTGTAACTTCAATAAACAGATGTGTGAGCCAAACTGTAATTAACATAGAACAGTGTATAAGGCTCGGGTAAAATAAGATGTTTCTAACACTTCCATTTGGTATTTCCATCACTTTATTATAAGCAAGTTCAGTGAAAAGGTTTGTCTTATTTGTCAGGTCAATATTAGAGAAACGAAGTGATTTCTTTCCAAGGATGTACATCTAATAATCTTGGTTAAAGCTTCAATCTTGTTTTAAATGCTTTTCCATTGACAATGATACCTCTCTTTCAGCTCCCCCATTTCTGAGAAGTATAAAGTCTTATAATTTATTATTACCAAAGGGGAAAGGTGAGAGGAGGGATAAATTAACAGTTTGGGATTAACACATACACACTGCTATGTATAAAATCGATCATCAACAAGGAACTGCTGTATAGCACAGGGAACTACACTCAATATTTTGCAATAACCTATAAGGGGAAATAATCTGAAAAAGAATAGATATTTTTATTGACATCATCTATTAATGACAGTTAAAATGGAACCTAAGGGAAGCCGGTGGTGAGTGCTTCTGACCCTGAAGACTTCAATCATCTAAAGTTTGGACTCTGCCTACTTCCTAAGGCCCTTAATGAACATATGTGTAGCCGTAGCTTAAAACATTCCCCACTTTGGGTTGCGGAGAGACACTGATTTTGAAAAAGCCCTGGTGTTCTCCTCACATGAATGGGACCCTTCCTACAGCTAAAGCATGCCTGTCACACCCAGAGGATGGTATACCGTCTGATCGGGAAGAGTTTGGAAAAGGCATCTCATCTCCTCTTCTCCTGGTGCTCGGGTTCACCCCTCCAGCGTCTTTACGAACAGTCTCCCCACTTGGAGATGTCAGCACTGTCAACATCCTGTTGCATACAGTTTGGAATTTGTCCAGAGGATGAAGCAGAAGGAGGAGGAACAATGAGAGACAAGTCCTAGGTGTTCGGACAGGCACATGTCACTCTAATTTCCAATCAGGAAGACGAATTGACCAAAGGCTAGTGTTGCCCATGGAAACAGAATAGGGCTTGAGGAAATCCCGCTGCTTTGTGGCCAGTTCCCATAAACACAAGTTGAAAAATGGAGCTCAGTGGCACTAAAATTCACGAAACTGCAGAGTTGAAAATATCTATCACTGAAAAATGTCTTGAGGAAAGTCAGAGAAAAGGACTTGTAAGCAAGGGAGAATGGCAGGAAAGGGATTGGAAGAGGTAGAAAGGACTCGCCATTAAGCACAAGAAAAGGGGCTGAACATTGCCAACATTGCAGTTGGCCAAAAATGGTGTATGCGTCATTTTCTGTATATATTCAAGAAAAGGGCATACACTTTTTTAGCCAACCAAACAGGTGGGCACTGGAAATCAATACTACAAAACATATCACTTCGCATCAGTCAGAAGAGCCGTCCTCATAAAGTGTAAACACCAGAAATGCAGGACAGGGCAAGGAGAAAAGGGAGCCCTGTGAGGCTTATACTGGAAATGTATA
Source organism: Delphinapterus leucas (assembly GCF_059928025.1). Classification (NCBI taxonomy): domain Eukaryota; kingdom Metazoa; phylum Chordata; class Mammalia; order Artiodactyla; family Monodontidae; genus Delphinapterus; species Delphinapterus leucas. The sequence goes on from NW_028322239.1 coordinate 11,417,628, forward strand.
TTGCCAACGGTCACTCTGGAGAAGTGTACTGTGTTTACTAAAGCATCTAAAAAATGAGCTACAGAGCACAGGGCACTTGCACTCATGGACGTATATCATGGGAAAAACAAAAATCGAGAGGACACAGGCACCCCAATGTATACCACCTCACTGTTTAAAAGATCCTCGACTAGGATATAACTTAAATGTCTCTGGAGGGAAAAAATGGATACAGATGTGGTGCTTATGTAGAGTGGAATATGACTCAGCCTGGAAATCCATGCAATATGGCCACTTGAAACAACTCCAGAGGAGTTACGTATGATCATTCAAAGTCACAGAATTCAAAAAGAAAAAGACATACTATATCACTAATACATGGAATGTAAACTTGGCTACACATGAACTGAATTACGAAACAGAACAGGGTCTCAAATATAGAAAACCAAATTATTCTTGCTTAAGGATAAAGGTGAGTTGGGGTGCTGCATAAAACCAGAGATTGAAATTAGCACAGATACTGGTCCATAAGCCAAATATGTAATAGTCAAGACCTACTGCTTGCTCAACAAAATGGACTCAACACCCCATATTCAACGCCTAGGAATATACCTGACTAGAAAGAATCTTCAAACCCATGGGTTTATATGTCTCCGTAAGAGAATCAAGCGTGTCTACAGAGGCATGAACACAGCAGTGAAAATACGATAAATCCCATTATCAAAATAAATTACAGAAACAAAAAACACAATGACAGTGAAATAGAGAGCAATTCTTAAATAATTCATTCAGGGCCTGTGATGCAAACTGGATTTACCACATCTACACCCAGAGCTGAGTGAGACATAAGGCTGGACACCAGGCTGATAGCATTGGTGAGGTTTGGTGAGCAAATGCAGACCCCTTGAAGTACCCATTCCAAGGGTCCCAACTCTCCAGGTTTAAGGGATTCTTCCTTCAGCTAAAACATGCCTGGGAAACCCACAGTATGGTGCACCGTGTGACCGAGAAACGTTTTCCAATGCATCTCAGGTTTCGTCCCCTTTTACACGGGTTCACCATTCCAGATGCTTTACTAACACTCTCCCCACTTGGAGAGTCAGTGCCTTTAAACTCCTGTTTGGCACAGTTTGCAATTTCTGCGCAAGATGAACAGGAATAGGGAGAACCAATGAGAGACTAGCTGTAGGTGTCTGCACGGCCAAAGGGAACGCTCATTTCCCACCAGGAAGAGGAATTAACGAAAGGCTCAGCATGCCATGCCGGAACCAGATTAGGGCCTGAAGCAATCCTGCGGTTTTGCGGCCAGCTCACAAGAAAGCGAGTAGAAGAAAGGAGCTCAGGGACACTGTAATTCACAAACCTGCAGAGTTATAAATGACAGCTATCGTCCAAAAATATATTGAAGTAAGTCTTGGAACAGGACTTGAAAGCGGGGCAGAATTGCAGGAAAACGATTTCAGGGGGTAGACTGGAATTGCATTTAAAGCATAGGAAAAGAGGCAGAACCTTGACAACGATGCACTTGGCCAAAATGGGCGTATGCGTTTCTCCTGAATATATTCAGGAAAAAATGCATATGCACTTTTTGGCCAACCTAGCATGCACGTTAAAGAAATCTGCACTACAATGAAGTCTCACTGCCCCCCAGTCAAAAGGGCCATCTGAAAAAAGTTTAAAATCCAAAAAGTCAGCACAGGCCATGGAGAACATGGAGCCTTGTTATGCTGATGTGCGGGATGTAAATTGCCAACAGCCACTCTGGAGAAGTGTATGGTGTTTCCTGAAACACCTAAAAAACAAAGTAACGGTGCATACGGCACTACCACTTATGGTCCTATACCTTAGGGAAATTAAAATCAAAAACACACAGCCACCCCAAAGTTTTGGACGGCACTGTTTACAAGAACCTCGTCTACGGTACAAGTTAAATATCCCAGAATGCAAAAATGGATAAAGAAGTTGTGGTACGTACGTACAATGTAATATCACTCAGCAATGAAATCTATGTCATCAGGCCCATAGCGGCATAATGAGTGGATTCAGGTAGGAGGATTCTAAGTGAAATAAGTCACACAGAAAAAGAAACATCATAAGGTATCACTAATACACGGAATGTAAACTTGGCTACACATGAAGTGAATTACAAAACAGAACAGGGTCTCAAATTTAGAAAACCAACTTATGCTTGCTTATGGGGAAAGGTGAGTTGGGGTGCTGCATTAAACCAGAGATTGAAATTAACACAGGTACCGTTCCATAGGCCAAATATATAATAGAGAAGACCTACTCCTTGCTCAACGAAATGGACTCAACACCCCATATTCAACGCCTGGGAATATACCTGACAAGTAAGAATCTTAAAACCCATGGATTTATATGTCTCCATAAGGAAATCAAGCGTGTGTACAGCGGCCTAAACGCAGCAGTGAAAATCCGATAAATCCCATTACCAAAATAAATTTCAAAAACAAAACACAATGACCGTGAAATAGAGAGCAATTCTTACATAATTCATTCAGGGCTTGTGATGCAACCTTGATTTCCACATCTACACCCAGAGCTGGGTGAGAAATAAGGCTGGACACTTCGGGCTGATAGCATTGGTGAGATTCGGTGAGCAAACGCAGGCCCTTTGGAGTCATACTGCATGGTACCCATTCCATGTGTCCCAACTCTCCAGGTTTAAGGGATTCTTCCTTCAGCTAAAATATGCATGGGAAACCCAGAGTATGGTCCACCGTGTGATTGGGAAATGTTTTCAAAAGCATCTTAGATTTCGTCCCCTGGTACTTGGGGTCACCGTTCCTGACGCCTTACTAACACTCTCCCCACTTGGAGAGTCAGTGCCTTTAACCTCCTGTTTGGCACAGTTTGCAATTTCTGCGCAAGATGAACAGGAATAAGGAGAACCAATGAGAGACTAGCTGTAGGTGTGTGCACGGGCAAATGGAACGCTCATTTCCCACCAGGAAGAGGTATTAACCAAAGGCTCAGTGTGCCTGCTGGAAAAAGATTAGGGCCTGAAGCAATCCTGCGGTTTTGCGGCCAGCTCACAAGAAAGCGAGTTGAAGAAAGGAGCCCAGGGGCACTGTAATTCACAAACCTGCAGAGTTATGAATGAGAGCTATCTTCCAAAAATATATTGAAGTTAGTCTTCGAAGAGGACTTGAAAAAGGGGCAGAATTTCAGGAAAACGATTTCAGGGGGTAGACTGGAATTGCACTTAAAGCATAGGAAAAGAGGCAGAATGTCGAAAATGATGCACTTGGCCAAAAAGGGCGTATGCGTTTTTTCCTGAATATATTCAGGAATAAACGCATACGTCCTTTTTGGCCAACCAAGCAAGCGTGTAAAGAAATCTGCACTACAATGAAGTCTCATTGACCCCCGGTCAAAAGGGCGATCTGCAAAAAGTATAAAAATCAGAAAAGCAGGACAGGCCATGGAGAAAAGGGAGCCTTGTTATGCTGATGGGCGGGAAGTAAATTGCCAACAGCTGCTCTGGAGAAGTGTATGGTGTTTCATGGAACACCTAAAAAACAAAGCAACGGAGCCTACGGCACTTCCACTTATGGTCCTATAGCTTAGGGAAATTAAAATAAAAAACACACAGCCACCCCAAAGTTTCAGACGGCTCTGTTTACAAGAACCTCGTCTACAGTACAAGTTAAATATCCCAGAATGTGAAAAATAGATAAAGAAGTTGTGGTACGTATGTACAATGGAATATCATTCAGCAATGAAATCTATGTCATCAGGCCCATCGCGGCATAATGAGTGGATTCAGGTACGATTATTCTACGTGAAATAAGTCACACAGAAAATGAAACATCATAAGATATCACTAATACAAGGAATGTAAACTTGGCTACACATGAACTGAATTACAAAACAGAACAGTGTCTCAAATTTAGAAAACCAACATATGCTTGCTTAAGGGGAAAGGTGAGTTGGGGTGCTTCATAAAACCAAAGATAGAACTTAGCACAGATACCTTTCCAAAAGCCAAATATGTTATAGTCAACACCTACTCCTTGCTCAAGGAAATGGACTCAACACCCCATATTCAACGCCTGGGAATATACCTGACAAGTAAGAATCTTAAAACGCATGGATTTATATGTCTCCATAAGGAAATCAAGCGTGTGTACAGCGGCCTAAACGCAGCAGTGAAAATCCGATAAATCCCATTATCAAAATAAATTACAAAAACAAAACACAATGACAGTGAAATAGAGAGAAATTCTTAAATAATTCATTCAGGGCTTGTGATGCAACCTGGATTTACCACATCTACACCCAGAGCTGGGTGAGACATAAGGCTGGACACTTCGGGCTGATAGCATTGGTGAGGTTCGTTGAGCAAACGCAGACCCTTTGAAGTCATACTGCATGGTACCCATTCCATGGGTCCCAACTCTCCAGGTTTAAGGGATTCTTCCTTCAGCTAAAACATGCCTGGGTAACCCAGAATATGGTCCACCGTGTGATTGGGAAACGTTTTCAAATGCATCTCAGTTTTGTCCCCTGGAACTCGGGTTCACCATTCCAGACGCTTTACTAACACTCTCCCCACTTGGAGAGTCAGTGCCTTTAACCTCCTGTTTGGTACAGTTTGCAATTTCTGCGCAAGAGGAACAGGAATAGGGAGAACCAATGAGAGACTAGCTGTAGGTGTCTGCACGGTCAAACGTAACGCTCATTTCCCACCAGGAAGAGGAATTTACCAAAGGCTCAGCATGCCCTGCCAGAAACAGATTAGGGCCTGAAGCAATCCTGCGGTTTTGCAGCCAGCTCACAAGAAAGCGAGTTGAAGAAAGGAGCTCAGGGGCACTGTAATTCACAAACCTGCAGAGTTATGAATGACAGGTATCGTCCAAAAATGTATTGAAGTAGGTCTTCGAAGAGAACTTGAAAGCGGGGCAGAATTTCAGGAAAACGATTTCAGGGGGTAGACTGGAATTGCACTTAAAGCATAGGAAAAGAGGCAGAACGTCGACAATGATGCACTTGGCCAAAAGGGGCATATGTGTGTTTTCCTGAATATATTTAGGAAAAAGCGCATACACACTTTTTGGCCAACCAAACAAGCGTGTAAAAGAATTCTATACTACAATGAAGTCTCACTGCCCCCTGGTCAAAAGGGCCATCTGAAAAAAGTGTAAAATCCAGAAACGCAGGACAGGTCATGGAGAACAGGGAGACTTGTTATGCTGATGGGCGGGATGTAAATTGCCAACAGCCACTCTGGAGAAGTGTATGGTGTTTCCTGAAACACGTAGGAAACAAAGCAACACAGCCTATGGCACTTCCACTTACGGTCCTATAGCTTATGGAAATTAAAATCAAAAACACACAGCAACCCCAAAGTTTGGGACGGCTCTGTTTACAAGAACCTTGTCTACGGTACAAGTTAAATATCCGAGAAAGCAAAAAATGGATAAAGAAGTTGTGGTACACACGTACAATGGAATATCACTCAGCAATGAAATCTATGCACCAGGCCCGTAGCGGCATAATGAGTGGATTCAGGTACGATGAATCTACCAGAAATAAGTCACACAGAAAAAGAAACATCATAAGATATCACTAATACACGGAATGTAATCTTGGCTACACATGAACTGAATTACAAAACAGAACAGGGTCTCAAATTTAGAAAACCAACTTATGCTTGCTTAGGGGAAAGGTGAGTTGGGGTGCTGCATAAAACCAGAGATTGAAATTAGCACAGATACCGTTCCATAAACGAAATATATAATAGAATTGACCTACTCCTTGCTCAACGAAATGGACTCAACACGACATATTCAACGCCTAGTAATATACCTGACTAGTAAGAATCTTACAACCCATGGATTTATATGTCTACGTAAGAGAATCAAGCGTGTGTACAGAGGCATAAACGCAGCAGTGAAAATCCGATAAATCCAGTTATCAAAATAAATTACAAAAACAAAACACAATGACAGTGAAATAGAGAGCAATTCTTAAATAATTCATTCAGGGCTTGTGATGCAACCTGGATGTACCACATCTACACCGAGAGCTGAGTGAGACATAAGGTTGGGCACTTCAGGCTGATAGCATTGGTGAGGTTCGATGAGCAAATGCAGACCATTTGAAGTCATACTGCATGGTACCCATTCCATGGGTCCCAACTCTGCAGGTTTAAGCGATTCTTCCTTCAGCTAAAACATGCATGGGAAACCCACAGTATGGTGCACCGTGTGACCGGGAAACGTTTTCAAATGCATCTCAGGTTTTGTCCCCTTTTACTCGGGTTCACCATTCCAGACCCTTTACTAACACTCTCCCCACTTGGAGAGTCAGTGCCTTTAACCTGCTGTTTGGCACAGTTTTCAATTTCTGCGCAAGATGAACAGGAATAGGGAGAACCAATGAGAGACTAGCTGTAGGTGTCTGAACGGGCAAATTTAACGCTCATTTCCAACCAGGAATAGGAATTAACCAAACGCTCAGCATGCCGTGCCGGAACCAGATTAGGGCCTGGATCAATCCTGAGGGTTTGCGGCCAGCTCAAAAGAAAGCGATTTGAAGAAAGGAGCTCAGGGGCACTGTAATTCACAAACCTGCAGAGTTATAAATGACAGCTATCGTCCAAAAATGTATTGAAGGAAGGCTGCGAAGAGGACTTGAAAGTGGGGCAGAATTGCAGGAAAACGATTTCAGGGGGTAGACTGGAATTGCATTAAAAGCATAGGAAAAGAGGCAGAACGTCGACAATGATGCACTTGGCCAAAAAGTGCGTATGCGTTTTTTCCTGAATATATTCAGGAAAAAACGCATACGGCCTTTTGGGCCAACCAAGCAAGCATGTTAAAGGAATCTGCACTACAATGAAGTCTCACTGCCCCACGGTCAAAAGGGCCATCTGAAAAAAGTGTAAAATCCAGAAATGCAGCACAGGGAATGGAGAACCAGGAGCCTTGTTATGCTGATGGGTGGGATGTAAATTGCAAACAGCCACTCTGGAGAAGTGTATGGTGTTTCCTGAAACACCTAAAAAACAAAGCAACGGAGCCTATGGCACTTCCACTTATGGTCCTATAGATTAGGGAAATTAAAATCAAAAACACACAGCCACCACAAAGTTTCAGACGGCTCTGTTTACAAGAACTTCATCAACGGTACAAGTTAAATATCCCAGAAAGCGAAAAATGGATAAAGAAGTTGTAGTACGTACGTACAATGGAATATCACTCACCAATGAAATCTATGTCATCTGGCCCGTCGTGGCATAATGAGTGGATTCAGGTACGATGATTCTAAGTGAAATAAGTCACACAGAAAATGAAATATCATAAGATATCACTAATACACGGAATGTAATCTTGGCTACAAATGAACTGAATTACAAAACAGAACAGGGTCTCAAATTTAGAAAACCAACTTATGTTTGCTTAAGGGGAAAGGTGAGTTGGGGTGCTGCATAAAACCAGAGATAGAAATTAGCACAGATACCATTACATACGTCAGACATGTAATATTCAAGACCTACCCCTTGCTCAACGAAATGGGCTAAACACCCTATATTCAACGCCTAGGAATACACCTGACTAGAAAGAATTTTCAAACCAATGGATTTATATGTCTCCATAAGAGAATCAAGCGTGTGTACAGCTGCATGAAGGCAGCAGAGAAAATCCGATAAATCCCATTATCAAAATGAATTACAAAAACAAAACACAATGACAGTGAAATAGAGAGCAATTCTTAAATAATTCATTCAGGGCTTGTGATGCAACCTGGATTTACCTCATCTACACCCAGAGATGAGTGAGACATAAGGTTGGACACTTCGGGCTGATAGCATTGGTGAGGTTCGATGAGCATATGCAGACCATTTGAAGTCATACTGCATGGTACCCATTCATGGGTCCCAACTCTCCAGGTTTAAGCGATTCTTCCTTCAGCTCAAGCATGCATGGGAAACCCACAGTATGGTGCACCGTGTGACCGGGAAACGATTTCAAATGCATCTCAGTTTTTGTCCTCTTTTACTCGGGTTCACAATTCCAGACCCTTTACTAACACTCTCCCCACTTGTAGAGTCAGGGCCTTTAACCTCCTGTTTGGCAGAGTTTGCAATTTCTGCTTAAGATGAACAGGAATAGGGAGAACCAATGACAGACTAGCTGTAGGAGTCTGCACGGGCAAATTTAATGCTCATTTCCCACCAGGAAGAGGAATTAACCAAAGGCTCAGCATGCCGTGCCGGAAACAGATTAGGGCCTGAAGCAATCCTGCGGGTTTGCGGCCAGCTCACAAGAAAGCGATTTGAAGAAAGGAGCTCAGGGGCACTGTAATTCACAAACCTGCAGAGTTATAAATGACAGCTATCGTCCAAAAATATATTGAAGGTAGGCTGCGAAGAGGACTTGAAAGCGCGGCAGAATTGCAGGAAAACGATTTCAAGGAGTAGACTGGAATTGCATTTAAAGAATAGGAAAAGAGGCAGAACATCGAAAATGATGCACTTGGCCAAAAAGGGCGTATGCGTATTTTCCTGAATATATTCAGGAAAAAAAGCATACGCCCTTTTTGGCCAACCAAGCAAGCATGTTAAAGAAATCTGCACTACAATGAAGTCTCACTGCCCACCGGTCAAAAGGGTCATCTGAAAAAAGTGTAAAATCCAGAAATGCAGCACAAGCCATGGAGAACAGGGAGCCTTGTTATGCTGATGGGTGGGATGTAAATTGCCAACAGCCACTCTGGAGAAGTGTATGGTGTTTCCTGAAACACCTAAAAAACAAAGCAACGGAGCCTACGGCACTTCCACTTATGGTCCTATAGCTTAGGGAAATTAAAATCAAAAACACACAGCCACCCCAAAGTTTCAGACGGCTCTATTTACAAGAACCTCGTCTACGGTACAAGTTAAATATCCCAGAAAGCGAAAAATGGATAAAGAAGTTGTGGTACGTACGTACAATGGAATATCACTCACCAATGAAATCTGTGTCATCTGGCCCGTCGTGGCATAATGAGTGGATTCAGGTACGATGATTCTAAGTGAAATAAATCACACAGATATGAAACATCATAAGTTGTCACTAATACACGGAATGTAATCTTGGCTACACATGAACTGAATTACAAAACAGTACAGGGTCTCAAATGTAGAAAACCAACTTATGTTTGCTTAAAGGGAAAGGTGAATCAGGGTGCTGCATAAAACCAGAGTTAGAAATTAGCACAGATACCATTCCATACGTCAAATATGTAATAGTCAAGAGCTACCCCTTGCTCAACCAAATGGGCTAAACACCCTATATTCAACGCCTAGGAATACACCTGACTAGTTTGAATATTCAAACCCATGGATTTATATGTCTCCATAAGAGAATCAAGCGTGTGTACAGCTGCATGAAGGCAGCAGAGAAAATCCGATAAATCCCACTATCAAAATGAATTACAAAAACAAAACACAATGACAGTGAAATAGAGAGCAATTCTTAAATAATTCATTCAGGGCTTGTGATGCAACCTGGATTTACCTCATCTACACCCAGAGGTGAGTGAGACATAAGGTTGGACACTTCGGGCTGATAGCATTGGTGAGGTTCGATGAGCAAATGCAGACCACTTGAAGTCATACTGCATGGTACCCATTCCGTGGGTCCCAACTCTCCAGGTTTAAGCGATTCTTCCTTCAGCTAAAACATGCATGGGAAACCCACAGTATGGTGCACCGTGAAACCGGGAAACGTTTTCAAATGCATCTCAGTTTTCGCCCCTTTTACTCGGGTTCACAATTCCAGACCCTTTACTAACACTCTCCCCACTTGGAGAGTCAGTGCCTTTAACCTCCTGTTTGGGACAGTTTGCAATTTCTGAGCAAGATGAACAGGAATAGGGACAACCAATGAGAAACTAGCTGTAGGTGTCTGCACGGGCAAATTTAATTCTCATTTCCACCAGGAAGAGGAAATAACCAAAGGCTCAGCATGCCGTGCCGGAACCAGATTAGGGCCTGAAGCAATCCTGCGGGTTTGCGGCCAGCTCACAAGAAAGCGATTTGAAGAAAAGAGCTCAGGGGCACTGTAATTCACAAACCTGCACAGTTATAAATGACAGCTGTCGTCCAATAATATATTGAAGGAAGGCTGTGAAGAGGACTTGAAAGCGGGGCAGAATTGCAGAAAAACTATTTCAGGGTGCAGACTGGAATTGCATTTAAAGCATAGGAAAAGAGGCAGAACGTCGACAATGATGCACTTGGCCAAAAAGGGCGTATGCGTTTTTTCCGGAATATATTCAGGAAAAAACGCATACGCCCTTTTGGCAAACCAAGCAAGCATGTTAAAGAAATCTGCACTACAATGAAGTCTCACTACCCCCCGGTCAAAAGGAACATCTGATAAAAGTGTAAAATCCAGAAATGCAGCACAGACCATGGAGAACAGGGAGCCTTGTCATGCTGATGGGTGGGATGTAAATTGCCAAGAGCCACTCTGAAGAAGTGTATGGTGTTTCCTGAAACACCTAAAAAACAAAGCAACGGAGCCTACGGCATTTCCACTTATGGTCCTATAGCTTAGGGAAATTAAAATCAAAAACACACAGCCACCCCAAAGTTTCAGACGGCTCTGTTTGCAAGAACCTCGTCTACGGTACAAGTTAAATATCCCAGAAAGCGAAAAATGGATAAAGAAGTTGTGGTACGTACGTACAATGGAATATCACTCACCAATGAAATCTATGTCATTTGGCCCGTCGTGGCATAATGAGTGGATTCAGGTACGATGATTCTAAGTGAAATAAGTCACACAGAAAATGAAACATCATAAGATATCACTAATACACGGAATGTAATCTTGGCTACACATGAACTGAATTACAAAACAGTACAGGGTCTCAAATGTAGAAAACCAACTTATGTTTGCTTAAGGGGAAAGGTGAATCAGGGTGCTGCATAAAACCAGAGTTAGAAATTAGCACAGATACCATTCCATACGTCAAATACGTAATAGTCAAGACCTACCCCTTGCTCAACGAAATGGGCTAAACACCCTATATTCAACGCCTAGGAATACACCTGACTAGTAAGAATCTTCAAACCCATGGATTTATATGTCTCCATAAGAGAATCAAGCGTGTGTACAGCTGCATGAAGGCAGCAGAGAAAATCCGATAAATCCTATTATCAAAATGAATTACAAAAACAAAACACAATGGCAGTGAAATAGAGAGCAATTCTTAAATAATTCATTCAGGGCTTGTGATGCAACCTGGATTTACCTCATCTAAACCCAGAGCTGAGTGAGACATAAGGTTGGACACTTCGGGCTGATAGCATTGGTGAGGTTCGATGAGCAAATGCAGACCATTTGAAGTCATACTGCATGGTACCCATTCCATGGGTCCCAACTCTCCAGGTTTAAGCGATTCTTCCTTCAGCTAAAACATGCATGGGAAACCCACAGTATGGTGCACCGTGTGACCGGGAAACGTTTTCAAATGCATCTCAGTGTTTGCCCCTTTTACTCGGGTTCACAATTCCAGACCCTTTACTAACAATCTCCCCACTTGGAGAGTCAGTGCCTTTAACCTCCTGTTTGGCACAGTTTGCAATTTCTGGGCAAGATGAACAGGAATAGGGAGAACCAATGAGAAACTAGCTGTAGGTGTCTGCACGGGCAAATTTAATGCTCATTTCCACCAGGAAGAGGAATTAACCAAAGGCTCAGCATGCCGTGCCGGAACCAGATTAGGGCCTGAAGCAATCCTGCGGGTTTGCGGCCAGCTCACAAGAAAGCGATTTGAAGAAAGGAGCTCAGGGGCACTGTAATTCACAAACCTGCACAGTTATAAATGACAGCTATCGTCCAAAAATATATTGAAGGAAGGCTGCGAAGAGGACTTGAACGCAGGGCAGAATTGCAGGAAAACGATTTCAGGGGGTAGACTGGAATTGCATTTAAAGCATAGGAAAAGAGGCAGAACGTCGACAATGATGCACTTGGCCAAAAAGGGCGTATGCGTTTTTTCCTGAATATATTCAGGAAAAAACGCATACGCCCTTTTTGGCCAACCAAGCAAGCATGTTAAAGGAATCTGCACTACAATGAAGTCTCACTGCCCCCCGGTCAAAAGGGCCATCTGAAAAAAGTGTAAAATCCAGGAATGCAGCACAGGCCATGGAGAACAGGGAGCCTTTTTATGCTGATGGGTGGGATGTAAATTGCCAACAGCCACTCTGGAGAAGTGTATGGTGTTTCCTGAAACACCTAAAAAACAAAGCAACGGAGCCTACGGCACTTCCACTTATGGTCCTATAGCTTAGGGAAATTAAAATCAAAAACACACAGCCACCCCAAAGTTTCAGACGGCTCTGTTTACAAGAACCTCGTCTACGGTACAAGTTAAATATCCCAGAATGCGAAAAATGGATAAAGAAGTTGTGGTACGTACGTACAATGGAATATCACTCACCAATGAAGTCTATGTCATCTGGCCCGTCCTGGCATAATGAGTGGATTCAGGTATGATGATTCTAAGTGAAATAAGTCACACAGAAAATGAAACATCATAAGATATCACTTATACACCAAATGTAATCTTGGCTACACATGAACTGAATTACAAAACAGAACAGGGTCTCAAATTTAGAAAACCAACTTATGATTGCTTAAGCGGAAAGGTGAATTGGGGTGCTGCATAAAACCAGAGATAGAAATTAGCACAGATACCATTCCATACGTCAAATATGTAATAGTCAAGATCTACCCCTTGCTCAACGAAATGGGCTAAGCACCCTATATTCAACGCCTAGGAATACACCTGACTAGTAAGAATCTTCAAACCCATGGATTTATATGTCTCCATAAGAGAATCAAGCGTGTGTACAGCTGCATGAAGGCAGCAGAGAAAATCCGATAAATCCTATTATCAAAATGAATTACAAAAACAAAACACAATGACAGTGAAATAGAGAGCAATTCTTAAATAATTCATTCAGGGCTTGTGATGCAACCTGGATTTACCTCATCTAAACCCAGAGCTGAGTGAGACATAAGGTTGGACACTTCGGGCTGATAGCATTGGTGAGGTTCGATGAGCAAATGCACACCATTTGAAGTCATACTGCATGGTACACATTCCATGGGTCCCAACTCTCCAGGTTTAAGTGATTCTTCCTTCAGCTAAAGCATGCATGGGAAACCCACAGTATGGTTCACCGTGTGACCGGGAAACGTTTTCAAATGCATCTCAGTTTTTGTCCCATTTTACTGGGGTTCACAATTCCAGACCCTTTACTAACACTCCCCCCACTTGGAGAGTCAGTGCCTTTAACCTCCTTTTTGGGACAGTTTGCAATTTCTGCACAAGATGAACAGGAATAGGGAGAACCAATGAGAGACTAGCTGTAGGTGTCTGAACGGGCAAATTTAACGCTCATTTCCAACCAGGAATAGGAATTAACCAAACGCTCAGCATGCCGTGCCGGAACCAGATTAAGGCCTGGATCAATCCTGAGGGTTTGCGACCAGCTCAAAAGAAAGCGATTTGAAGAAAGGAGCTCAGGGGCACTGTAATTCACAAACCTGCAGAGTTATAAATGACAGCTATCGTCCAAAAATATATTGAAGGAAGGCTGCGAAGAGGACTTGAAAGCGGGGCAGAATTGCATGAAAACAATTTCAGGGGGTAGACGGGAATTGCTTTTAAAGCATAGGAAAAGAGGCAGAACGTCGACAATGATGCACTTGGCCAAAAAGGGCGTATGCGTTTTTTCCTGAATATATTCAGGAAAAAACGCATACGCCCTTTTTTGCCAACCAAGCAAGCATGTTAAAGAAATCTGCACTACAATGAAGTCTCACTGCCCCCCGGTCAAAAGGGCCATCTGAAAAAAGTGTAAAATCCAGAAATGCAGCACAGGCCATGGAGAACAGGGAGCCTTGTTATGCTGATGGATGGGATGTAAATTGCCAACAGCCACTCTGGAGAAGTGTATGGTGTTTCCTGAAACACCAAAAAACAAAGCAACGGAGCCTACGGCACTTCCACTTATGGTCCTATAGCTTAGGGAAATTAAAATCAAAAACACACAGCCACCCCAAAGTTTCAGACGGCTCTGTTTACAAGAACCTCGTCTACGGTACAAGTTAAATATCCCAGAAAGCGAAAAATGGATAAAGAAGTTGTGGTACGTACGTACAATGGAATATCACTCACCAATGAAATCTATGTCATCTGTCCCGTTGTGGCATAATGAGTGGATTCAGGTACGATGATTCTAAGTGAAATAAGTCACACAGAAAATGAAACATCATAAGATATCACTAATACACCGAATGTAATCTTGGCTACACATGAACTGAATTACAAAACAGAACAGGGTCTCAAATTTAGAAAACCAACTTATGTTTGCGTAAGGGGAAAGGTGAGTTGGGGTGCTGCATATAACCAGAGTTAGAAATTAGCACAGATACCATTCCATATTTCAAATACGTAATAGTCAAGACATACCCCTTGCTCAACGAAATGGGCTAAACACCCTATATTCAACGCCTAGGAATACACCTGACTAGTAAGAATCTTCAAACCCATGGATTTATATGTCTCCATAAGAGAATCAAGCGTGTGTATACCTGCATGAAGGCAGCAGAGAAAATCCGATAAATCCTATTATCAAAATGAATTACAAAAACAAAACACAATGACAGTGAAATAGAGAGCAATTCTTAAATAATTCATTCAGGGCTTGTGATGCAACCTGGATTTACCTCATCAAAACCCAGAGCTGAGTGAGACATAAGGTTGGACACTTCGGGCTGATAGCATTGGTGAGGTTCGATGAGCAAATGCAGACCATTTGAAGTCATACTGCATGGTACCCATTCCATGGGTCCCAACTCGCCAGGTTTAAGTGATTCTTCCTTCAGCTAAAGCATGCATGGGCAACCCACAGTATGGTGCACCATGTGACCGGGAAACGTTTTCAAATGCATCTCAGATTTTGTCCCCTTTTACTCGGGTTCACAATTCCAGACCCTTTACTAACACTCTCCCCACTTGGAGAGTCAGTGCCTTTAACCTGCTGTTTGGCACAGTTTGCAATTTCTGCGCAAGATGTACAGGAATACGGAGAACAAATGAGAGACTAGCTGTAGGTGTCTGCACGGGCAAATTTAACGCTCATTTCCAACCAGGAAGAGGAATTAACCAAAGGCTCAGCATGCCGTGCAGGAACCAGATTAGGGCCTGAAGCAATCCTGCGGGTTTGCGGCCAGCTCACAAGAAAGCGATTTGAAGAAAGGAGCTCAGGTGCACTGTAATTCACAAACCTGCAGAGTTATAAATGACAGCTATCGTCCAAAAATGTATTGAAGGAAGGCTGCGAAGAGGACTTGAAAGCGGGGCAGAATTGCAGGAAAACGATTTCAGGGGGTAGACTGGAATTGCATTTAAAGCATAGGAAAAGAGGCAGCAGGTCGACAATGATGCACTTGGCCAAAAAGGGCGTATGCGTTTTTTCCTGAATATATTCAGGAAAAAACGCATACGCCCTTTTTGGCCAACCAAGCAAGCATGTTAAAGAAATCTGCACTACAATGAAGTCTCACTGCCCCCCGGTCAAAAGGGCCATCTGAAAAAAGTGTAAAATCCAGAAATGCAGCACAGGCCATGGAGAACAGGGAGCCTTGTTATGCTGATGGATGGGATGTAAATTGCCAACAGCCACTCTGGAGAAGTGTATGGTGTTTCCTGAAACACCAAAAAACAAAGCAACGGAGCGTACGGCACTTCCACTTATGGTCCTATAGCTTAGGGAAATTAAAATCAAAAACACACAGCCACCCAAAAGTTTCAGACGGCTCTGTTTACAAGAACCTCGTCTACGGTACAAGTTAAATATCCCAGAAAACGAAAAATGGATAAAGAAGTTGTGGTACGTACGTACAATGGAATATCACTCACCAATGAAATCTATGTCATCTGGCCCGTCGTGGCATAATGAGTGGATTCAGGTACGATGATTCTAAGTGAAATAAGTCACACAGAAAATGAAACATCATAAGATACCACTAATACACCGAATGTAATCTTGGCTACACATGAACTGAATTACAAAACAGAACAGGGTCTCAAATTTAGAAAACCAACTTATGTTTGCGTAACGGGAAAGGTGAGTTGGGGTGCTGCATAAAACCAGAGTTAGAAATTAGCACAGATACCATTCCATATGTCAAATACGTAATAGTCAAGACATACCCCTTGCTCAACGAAATGGGCTAAACACCCTATATTCAACGCCTAGGAATACACCTGACTAGTAAGAATCTTCAAACCTATGGATTTATATGTCTCCATAAGAGAATCAAGCGTGTGTACAGCTGCATGAAGACAGCAGAGAAAATCTGATAAATCCTATTATCAAAATGAATTAAAAAACCAAACACAATGACAGTGAAATAGAGAGCAATTCTTAAATAATTCATTCAGGGCTTGTGATGCAACCTGGATTTACCTCATCTAAACCCAGAGCTGAGTGAGACATAAGGTTGGACACTTCGGGCTGATAGCATTGGTGAGGTTCGATGAGCAAATGCAGACCATTTGAAGTCATACTGCATGGTACCCATTCCATGGGTCCCCACTCTCCAGGTTTAAGTGATTCTTCCTTCAGCTAAAGCATGCATGGGAAACCCACAGTATGGTGCACCATGTGACCGGGAAACGTTTTCAAATGCATCTCAGTTTTGGTCCACTTTTACTCGGGTTCACAATTCCAGACCCTTTACTAACACTCTCCCCACTTGGAGAGTCAGTGCCTTTAAACTCCTGTTTGGCACAGTTTGCAATTTCTGCGCAAGATGAACAGGAGTAGGGAGAACCAATGAGAGACTAGCTGTAGGTGTCTGCACGGGCAAATTTAACCCTCATTTCCAACCAGTAAGAGGAATTAACCAAAGGCTCAGCATGCCGTGCAGGAACCAGATTAGGGCCTGAAGCAATCCTGCGGGTTTGCGGCCAGCTCACAAGAAAGCGATTTGAAGAAAGGAGCTCAGGGGCACTGTAATTCACAAACCTGCAGAGTTATAAATGACAGCTATCGTCCGAAAATATATTGAAGGAAGGCTGCGAAGAGGACTTGAAAGCGGGGCAGAATTGCAGGAAAACGATTTCAGGGGGTACACTGGAATTGCATTTAAAGCATAGGAAAAGAGGCAGAACGTCAACAATGATGCACTTGGCCAAAAAGGGCGTATGCGTTTTTTCCTGAATATATTCAGGAAAAAACGCATACGCCCTTTTTGGCCAACCAAGCAAGCATGATAAAGAAATCTGCACTACAATGAAGTCTCACTGCCCCCCAGTCAAAAGGGCCATCTGAAAAAAGTGTAAAATCCAGAAATGCAGCACAGGCCATGGAGAACAGGGAGCCTTGTTATGCTGATGGGTGGGATGTAAATTGCCAACAGCCACACTGGAGAAGTGTATGGTGTTTCCTGAAACACCTAAAAAACAAAGCAACGGAGCCTACGGCAATTCCATTTATGGTCCTATAGCTTAGGGAAATTAAAATCAAAAACACACAGCCACCCCAAAGTTTCAGACGGCTCTGTTTACAAGAACCTCGTCTACGGTACAAGTTAAATATCCCAGAAAGCGAAAAATGGATAAAGAAGTTGTGGTACGTACGTACAATGGAATATCACTCACCAATGAAATCTATGTCATCTGGCCCATCGTGGCATAATGAGTGGATTCAGGTACGATGATTCTAAGTGAAATAAGTCACACAGAAAATGAAACATCATAAGATATCACTAATACACCGAATGTAATCTTGGCTACACATGAACTGAATTACAAAACAGAACAGGGTCTCAAATTTAGAAAACCAACTTATGTTTGCGTAAGGGGAAAGGTGAGTTGGGGTGCTGCATAAAACCAGAGATAGATATTAGCACAGATACCATTCCATAAGTTAAATATGTAATAGTCCAGACCTACCCCTTGCTCAACGAAATGGGATAAACACCCTATATTCAACGCCTAGGAATACACCTGACTAGTAAGAATCTTCAAACCCATGGATTTATATGTCTCCATAAGAGAATCAAGCGTGTGTATAGCTGCATGAATGCAGCAGAGATAATCCGATAAATCCCTTTATCAAAATGAATTACAAAAACAAAACACAATGAGAGTGAAATAGAGAGCAATTCTTAAATAATTCATTCAGGGCTTGTGATGCAACCTGGATTTACCTCATCTACACCCAGAGCTGAGTGAGACATAAGGTTGGACACTTCGGGCTGATAGCATTGGTGAGGTTCAGTGAGCAAAGGCAGACCATTTTAAGTCATACTGCATGGTACCCATTCCATGGGTCCCAACTCTCCAGGTTTAAGCGATTCTTCCTTCAGCTAAAACATGCATGGGAAACCCATAGTATGGTGCACCGTGTCACAGGGAAACGTTTTCAAATGCATCTCAGTTTTCGTCCCCTTTTACCCGGGTTCACAATTCCAGACCCTTTACTAACACTCTCCCCACTTGGAGAGTCAGTGCCTTTAACCTCCTGTTTGGCACAGTTTGCAATTTCTGCGCAAGATGAACAGAAATAGGGAGAACCAATGAGAGACTAGCTGTAGGTGTCTGCATGGACAAATTTAACGCTCATTTCCAACCAGGAAGAGGAATTAACCAAAGGCTCAGCATGCCGTGCCGGAACCAGATTAGGGCCTGAAGCAATCCTGCGGGTTTGCGGCCAGCTCACAAGAAAGCGATTTGAAGAAAGGAGCTCAGGGGCCAAGTAATTCAGAAACCTGCAGTTATAAATGACAGCTATCGTCCGAAAATATATTGAAGGAAGGCTGCGAAGAGGACTTGAAAGCGGGGCAGAATTGCAGGAAAACGATTTCAGGGGGTAGACTGGAATTGCATTTAAAGCATAGGAAAAGAGGCAGAACGTCGACAATGATGCACTTGACCAAAAAGGGCGTATGCGTTTTTTCCTGAATATATTCAGGAAAAAACGCAAATGCCCTTTTTGGCCAACCAAGCAAGCATGTTAAAGAAATCTGCACTACAATGAAGTCTCACTGCCCCCCGGTCAAAAGGGCCATCTGAAAAAAGTGTAAAATCCAGAAATGCAGCACAGGCCATGGAGAACAGGGAGCCTTGTTATGCTGATGGGTGGGATGTAAATTGCCAAGAGCCACTCTGGAGAAGTGTATGGTGTTTCCTGAAACACCAAAAAACAAAGCAACGGAGCCTTCAGCACTTCCACTTATGCTCCTATAGCTTAGGGAAATTAAAATCAAAAACACACAGCCACCCCAAAGTTTCAGACGGCTCTGTTTACAAGAACCTCGTCTACGGTACAAGTTAAATATCCCAGAAAGCGAGAAATGGATAAAGAAGTTGTGGTACGTACGTACAATGGAATATCACTCACCAATGAAATCTATGTCATCTGGCCCGTCGTGGCATAATGAGTGGATTCAGGTACGATGATTCTAAGTGAAATAAGTCACACAGAAAATGAAACATCATAAGACATCACTAATGCACGGAATGTAATCTTGGCTACACATGAACTGAATTACAAAACAGAACAGGGTCTCAAATTTAGAAAACCAACTTATGTTTGCGTAAGGGGAAAGGTGAGTTGGGGTGCTGCATAAAACCAGAGTTAGAAATTAGCACAGATACCATTCCATATGTCAAATACGTAATAGTCAAGACATACCCCTTGCTCAACGAAATGGGCTAAACACCCTATATTCAACACCTAGGAATACACGTGACTAGTAAGAATCTTCAAACCCATGGATTTATATGTCTCCATAAGAGAATCAAGCGTGTGTACAGCTGCATGAAGGCAGCAGAGAAAATCTGATAAATCACATTATCAAAATGAATTAAAAAACCAAACACACTGACAGTGAAATAGAGAGCAATTCTTAAATAATTCATTCAGGGCTTGTGATGCAACCTGGATTTACCTCATCTAAACCCAGAGCTGAGTGAGACATAAGGTTGGACACTTCGGGCTGATAGCATTGGTGAGGTTCGATGAGCAAATGCAGACCATTTGAAATCATACTGCATGGTACCCATTCCATGGGTCCCAACTCTCCAGGTTTAAGTGATTCTTCCTTCAGCTAAAGCATGCATGGGCAACCCACAGTATGGTGCACCATGTGACCGGGAAACGTTTTCAAATGCATCTCAGTTTTGGTCCCCTTTTACTCGGGTTCACAATTCCAGATCCTTTACTAACACTCTCCCAACTTGGAGAGTCAGTGCCTTTAACCTCCTCTTTGGCACAGTTTGCAATTTCTGCGCAAGATGAACAGGAATAGGGAGAACCAATGAGAGACTAGCTGTAGGTGTCTGCACGGGCAAATTTAACGCTCATTTCCAACCAGGAAGAGGAATTAACCAAAGGCTCAGCATGCCGTGCAGGAACCAGATTAGGGCCTGAAGCAATCCTGCGGGTTTGCGGCCAGCTCACAAGAAAGCGATTTGAAGAAAGGAGCTCAGGGCCACTGTAATTCACAAACCTGCAGAGTTATAAATGACAGCTATCGTCCGAAAATATATTGAAGGAAGGCTGCGAAGAGGACTTGAAAGCGGGGCAGAATTGCAGGAAAACGATTTCAGGGGGTAGACTGGAATTGCATTTAAAGCATAGGAAAAGAGGCAGCAGGTCGACAATGATGCACTTGGCCAAAAAGGGCGTATGCGTTTTTTCCTGAATATATTCAGGAAAAAACGCATACGCCCTTTTTGGCCAACCAAGCAAGCATGTTAAAGAAATCTGCACTACAATGAAGTCTCACTGCCCCCCGGTCAAAAGGGCCATCTGAAAAAAGTATAAAATCCAGAAATGCAGCACAGGCCATGGAGAACAGGGAGCCTTGTTATGCTGATGGGTGGGATGTAAATTGCCAACAGCCACTCTGGAGAAGTGTATGGTGTTTCCTGAAACACCTAAAAAACAAAGCAATGGAGACTACGGCTCTTCCACTTATGGTCCTATAGCTTAGGGAAATTAAAATCAAAAACACACAGCCACCCCAAAGTTTCAGACGGATCTGTTTACAAGAACCTCGTCTACGGTACAAGTTAAATATCCCAGAAAGCGAAAAATGGATAAAGAAGTTGTGGTACGTACGTACAATGGAATATCACTCACCAATGAAATCTATGTCATCTGGCCCGTCGTGGCATAATGAGTGGATTCAGGTACGATGATTCTAAGTGAAATAAGTCACACAGAAAATGAAACATCATAAGATGTCCCTAATACACGGAATGTAATCTCGGCTACACATGAACTGAATTACAAAACAGAACAGGGTCTCAAATTTAGAAAACCAACTTATGTTTGCATAAGGGGAAAGGTGAGTTGGGGTGCTGCATAAATCTAGAGATAGAAATTAGCACAGATACCATTCCATATGTCAAATACGTAATAGTCAAGACATACCCCTTGCTCAAAGAAATGGGCTAAACACCCTATATTGAACGCCAAGGAATACACCTGACTAGAAAGAATCTTCAAACCCATGGATTTATATGTCTCCATAAGATAATCAAGCGTGTGTACAGCTGCATGAAGGCAGCAGAGAAAATCCGATAAATCCAATTATCAAAATGAATTACAAAAACAAAACACAATGACAGTGAAATAGAGAGCAATTCTTAAATAATTAATTCAGGGCTTGTGATGCAACCTGTATTTACCTCATCAAAACCCAGAGCTGAGTGAGACATAAGGTTGGACACTTCGGGCTGATAGCATTGTTGATGTTTGATGAGCAAATGCAGACCATTTGAAGTCATACTGCATGGTACCCATTCCATGGGTCCCAACTCTCCAGGTTTAAGTGATTCTTCCTTCAGCTAAAGCATGCATGGGAAACCCACAGTATGGTGCACCATGTGACCGGGAAACGTTTTCAAATGCATCTCAGTTTTTGTCCCCTTTTACTCGGGTTCACAATTCCAGACCCTTTACTAACACTCTCCCAACTTGGAGAGTCAGTGCCTTTAACCTCCTGTTTGGCACAGTTTGCAATTTCTGCGCAAGATGAACAGGAATAGGGAGAACCAATGAGAGACTAGCTGTAGGTGTCTGCACGGGCAAATTTAACGCTCATTTCCAACCAGGAAGAGGAATTAACCAAAGGCTCAGCATGCCCTGCAGGAACCAGATTAGGGCCTGAAGCAATCCTGTGGGTTTGCGGCCAGCTCACAAGAAAGCGATTTGAAGAAAGGAGCTCAGGGGCACTGTAATTCACAAACCTGCATAGTTATAAATGACAGCTATCGTCCGAAAATATATTTAAGGAAGGCTGCGAAGAGGACTTGAAAGCGGGGCAGAATTGCAGGAAAACGATTTCAGGGGGTAGACTGGAATTGCATTTAAAGCATAGGAAAAGAGGCAGAACGTCGACAATGATGCACTTGGCCAAAAAGGGCGTATGCGTTGTTTCCCGAATATATTCAGGAAAAAACGCATACGCACTTTTTGGCCAACCAAGCAAGCATGTTAAAGAAATCTGCACTACAATGAAGTCTCACTGCCCCCTGGTCAAAAGGGCCATCTGAAAATAGTGTGAAATCCAGAAATGCAGCACAGGCCATGGAGAACAGGGAGCCTTGTTATGCTGATGGATGGGATGTAAATTGCCAACAGCCACTCTGGAGAAGTGTATGGTGTTTCCTGAAACACCTAAAAAACAAAGCAACGGAGCCTACGCCACTTCCACTTATGGTCCTATAGCTTAGGGAAATTAAAATCAAAAACACACAGCCACCCCAAAGTTTCAGACGGCTCTGTTTACAAGAACCTCGTCTACGGTACAAGTTAAATATCCCAGAAAGCGAGAAATGGATAAAGAAGTTGTGGTACGTACGTACAATGGAATATCACTCACCAATGAAATCTATGTCATCTGGCCCGTCGTGACATAATGAGTGGATTCAGGTACGATGATTCTAAGTGAAATAAGTCACACAGAAAATGAAATATCATAAGATATTACTAATACACCGAATGTAATCTTGGCTACACATGAACTGAATTACAAAACAGAACAGTGTCTCAAATTTAGAAAACCAACTTATGTTTGCGTAAGGGGAAAGGTGAGTTGGGGTGCTGCATAAAACCAGAGATAGAAATTAGCACAGATACCATTCCATACGTCAAATATGTAATAGTCAAGACCTACCCCTTGCTCAACGAAATGGGCTAAACACCCTATATTCAACACCTAGGAATACACGTGACTAGTAAGAATCTTCAAACCCATGCATTTATATGTCTCCATAAGAGAATCAAGTGTGTGTACAGCTGCATGAAGGCAGCAGAGAAAATCCGATAAATCTTATTATCAAAATGAATTACAAAAACAAAACACAATGACAGTGAAATAGAGAGCAATTCTTAAATAATTCATTCAGGGCTTGTGATGCAATCAGGATTTACCTCATCAAAACCCAGAGCTGAGTGAGACATAAGGTTGGACACTTCGGGCTGATAGCATTGGTGAGGTTCGATGAGCAAATGCAGACCATTTGAAGTCATACTGCATGGTACCCATTCCATGGGTCCCAACTCGCCAGGTTTAAGTGATTCTTCCTTCAGCTGAAGCATGCATGGGCAACCCACAGTATGGTGCACCATGTGACCGGGAAACGTTTTCAAATGCATCTCAGTTTTTGTCCCCTTTTACTCGGGTTCACAATTCCAGACCCTTTACTAACACTCTCCCAACTTGGAGAGTCAGTGCCTTTAACCTCCTGTTTGGCACAGTTTGCAATTTCTGCGCAAGATGAACAGGAATAGGGAGAACCAATGAGAGACTAGCTGTAGGTGTCTGCACGGGCAAATTTAACGCTCATTTCCAACCAGGAAGAGGAATTAACCAAAGGCTCAGCATGCCCTGCAGGAACCAGATTAGGGCCTGAAGCAATCCTGTGGGTTTGCGGCCAGCTCACAAGAAAGCGATTTGAAGAAAGGAGCTCAGGGGCACTGTAATTCACAAACCTGCATAGTTATAAATGACAGCTATCGTCCGAAAATATATTTAAGGAAGGCTGCGAAGAGGACTTGAAAGCGGGGCAGAATTGCAGGAAAACGATTTCAGGGGGTAGACTGGAATTGCATTTAAAGCATAGGAAAAGAGGCAGAACGTCGACAATGATGCACTTGGCCAAAAAGGGCGTATGCGTTGTTTCCCGAATATATTCAGGAAAAAACGCATACGCACTTTTTGGCCAACCAAGCAAGCATGTTAAAGAAATCTGCACTACAATGAAGTCTCACTGCCCCCTGGTCAAAAGGGCCATCTGAAAATAGTGTGAAATCCAGAAATGCAGCACAGGCCATGGAGAACAGGGAGCCTTGTTATGCTGATGGATGGGATGTAAATTGCCAACAGCCACTCTGGAGAAGTGTATGGTGTTTCCTGAAACACCTAAAAAACAAAGCAACGGAGCCTACGCCACTTCCACTTATGGTCCTATAGCTTAGGGAAATTAAAATCAAAAACACACAGCCACCCCAAAGTTTCAGACGGCTCTGTTTACAAGAACCTCGTCTACGGTACAAGTTAAATATCCCAGAAAGCGAGAAATGGATAAAGAAGTTGTGGTACGTACGTACAATGGAATATCACTCACCAATGAAATCTATGTCATCTGGCCCGTCGTGACATAATGAGTGGATTCAGGTACGATGATTCTAAGTGAAATAAGTCACACAGAAAATGAAATATCATAAGATATTACTAATACACCGAATGTAATCTTGGCTACACATGAACTGAATTACAAAACAGAACAGTGTCTCAAATTTAGAAAACCAACTTATGTTTGCGTAAGGGGAAAGGTGAGTTGGGGTGCTGCATAAAACCAGAGATAGAAATTAGCACAGATACCATTCCATACGTCAAATATGTAATAGTCAAGACCTACCCCTTGCTCAACGAAATGGGCTAAACACCCTATATTCAACACCTAGGAATACACGTGACTAGTAAGAATCTTCAAACCCATGCATTTATATGTCTCCATAAGAGAATCAAGTGTGTGTACAGCTGCATGAAGGCAGCAGAGAAAATCCGATAAATCTTATTATCAAAATGAATTACAAAAACAAAACACAATGACAGTGAAATAGAGAGCAATTCTTAAATAATTCATTCAGGGCTTGTGATGCAATCAGGATTTACCTCATCAAAACCCAGAGCTGAGTGAGACATAAGGTTGGACACTTCGGGCTGATAGCATTGGTGAGGTTCGATGAGCAAATGCAGACCATTTGAAGTCATACTGCATGGTACCCATTCCATGGGTCCCAACTCGCCAGGTTTAAGTGATTCTTCCTTCAGCTGAAGCATGCATGGGCAACCCACAGTATGGTGCACCATGTGACCGGGAAACGTTTTCAAATGCATCTCAGTTTTTGTCCCCTTTTACTCGGGTTCACAATTCCAGACCCTTTACTAACACTCTCCCAACTTGGAGAGTCAGTGCCTTTAACCTCCTGTTTGGCACAGTTTGCAATTTCTGCGCAAGATGAACAGGAATAGGGAGAACCAATGAGAGACTAGCTGTAGGTGTCTGCACGGGCAAATTTAACGCTCATTTCCAACCAGGAAGAGGAATTAACCAAAGGCTCAGCATGCCCTGCAGGAACCAGATTAGGGCCTGAAGCAATCCTGTGGGTTTGCGGCCAGCTCACAAGAAAGCGATTTGAAGAAAGGAGCTCAGGGGCACTGTAATTCACAAACCTGCAGAGTTATAAATGACAGCTATCGTCCGAAAATATATTGAAGGAAGGCTGCGAAGAGGACTTGAAAGCGGGGCAGAATTGCAGGAAAACGATTTCAGGGGGTAGACTGGAATTGCATTTAAAGCATAGGAAAAGAGGCAGCAGGTCGACAATGATGCACTTGGCCAAAAAGGGCATATGCGTTTTTTCCTGAATATATTCAGGAAAAAACCCATACGCACTTTTTGGCCAACCAAGCAAGCATGTTAAAGAAATCTGCACTACAATGAAGTCTCCCTGCCCACCGGTCAAAAGGGCCATCTGAAAAATGTGTAAAATCCAGAAATGCAACACAGGCCATAGAGAACAGGGAGCCTTGTTATGCTGATGGGTGGGATGTAAGTTGCCAACAGCCACTCTGGAGAAGTGTATGGTGTTTCCTGAAACACCAAAAAACAAAGCAACGGAGCCTACGGCACTTCCACTTATGGTCCTATAGCTTAGGGAAATTAAAATCAAAAACACACAGCCACCCCAAAGTTTCAGACGGCTCTGTTTACAAGAACCTCGTCTACGGTACAAGTAAAATATCCCAGAAAGCGAAAAATGGATAAAGAAGTTGTGGTACGTACGTACAATGGAATATCACTCACCAATGAAATCTATGTCATCTGGCCCGTCGTGGCATAATGAGTGGATTCAGGTACGATGATTCTAAGTGAAATAACTCACACAGAAAATGAAACATCATAAGATGTCACTAATACACGGAATGTAATCTTGGCTACACATGAACTGAATTACAAAACAGAACAGGGTCTCAAATTTAGAAAACCAACTTATGTTTGCTTAACGAGAAAGGTGAGTTGGGGTGCTGCATAAAACCAGAGATAGAAATTAGCACAGATACCATTCCATAAGTCAAATATGTAATAGTCAAGACCTACCCCTTGTTCAACAAAATGGGCTAAACACCCTATATTCAACGTCTAGGAATACACCTGACTAGAAAGAATATTCAAACCCATGCATTTATATGTCTCCATAAGAGAATCAAGCGTGTGTACAGCTGCATGAAGGCAGCAGAGAAAATCAGATAAATCCCATTATCAAAATGAATTAAAAAACCAAACACAATGACAGTGAAATAGAGAGCAATTCTTAAATAATTCATTCAGGGCTTGTGATGCAACCTGGATTTACCTCATCTAAACCCAGAGCTCAGTGAGACATAAGGTTGGACACTTCGGGCTGATAGTATTGGTGAGGTTCGATGAGCAAATGCAGACCATTTGAAATCATACTGCATGGTACCCATTCCATGGGTCCCAACTCGCCAGGTTTAAGTGATTCTTCCTTCAGCTAAAGCATGCATGGGCAACCCACAGTATGGTGCACCATGTGACTGGGAAACGTTTTAAAATGCATCTCAGTTTTTGTCCCCTTTTACTCGGGTTCACAATTCCAGACCCTTTACTAACACTCTCCCCATTTGGAGAGTCAGTGCCTTTAACCTGCTGTTTGGCACAGTTTGCAATTTCTGCGCAAGATGAACAGGAATAGGGAGAACCAATGAGAGACTAGCTGTAGGTGTCTGCACCGGCAAATTTAACGCTCATTTCCCACCAGGAAGAGGAATTAACCAAAGGCTCAGCATGCCGTCCAGGAATCAGATTAGGGCCTGAGGCAATCCTGCGGGTTTGCGGCCAGCTCACAAGAAAGCGATTTGAAGAAAGGAGCTCAGGGGTACTGTAATTAACAAACCTGCAAAGTTATAAATGACAGCTATCGTCCAAAAATATATTGAAGGACGGCTGCGAAGAGGACTTGAAAGCGGGGCAGAATTGCAGGAAAACGATTTCAGGGGGTAGACTGGAATTGCATTTAAAGCATAGGAAAAGAGTCAGAACGTCGACAATGATGCACTTGGCCAAAAAGGGCGTATGCGTCTTTTCCTGAACATATTCAGGAAAAAACGCATACGCCCTTTTTGGCCAACCAAGCAAGCATGTTAAAGAAATCTGCACTAGAGTGAAGTCTCACTGCCCCCCGGTCAAAAGGGCCATCTGAAAAAAGTGTAAAATCCAGAAATGCAGCACAGGCCATGGAGAACAGGGAGCCTTGTTATGCTGATGGGCGGGATGTAAATTGCCAAGAGCCACTCTGGAGAAGTGTATGGTGTTTCCTCAAACACCTAAGAAACAAAGCAACGGAGCCTACGGCACTTCCACTTATGGTCCTATAGCTTAGGGAAATTAAAATCAGACACACAGCCACCCCAAAGTGTCGGACAGCTCTGTTTACAAGAACCTCGTGTACGGCACAAGTTAAATATCGCAGAAAGCAAAAAATGGATAAAGAGGTTGTGGTACGTATGTACAATGGAATATCACTCTCCAATGAAATCTATGTCATCAGGCCCGTCACGGCATAATGAGTGGCTTCAGGTACGATGATTCTAAGTGAAATATGTCACACAGAAAATGAAATATCATAAGATATCACTAATACACCGAATGTAATCTTGGCTACACATGAACTGAAATAAAAAATAGAACAGGGTCTCAAATTTAGAAAACCAACTTATATTGGCTTAAGGGGAAAGGTGAGTTGGGGTGCTGCATAAAACCAGAGATAGAAGTTAGCACAGATACCATTCCATAAGTCAAATATGTAATAGTCAAGACCTACCCCTTGCTCAACAAAATGGGCTAAACACCCTATATTCAACGCCTAGGAATACACCTGACTAGTAGGAATCTTCAAACCCATGGATTTATATGTCTCCATAAGAGAAACAAGCGTGTGTACAGCTGCATGAAGGCAGCAGAGAAAATCCGATAAATCCCATTATCGAAATGAATTACAAAAACAAAATACAATGACAGTGAAATAGAGAGCAATTCTTAAATAATTCATGCAGGGCTTGTGATGCAACCTGGATTTACCTTATCTACACCCAGAGCTGAGTGAGACATAAGGTTGGACACTTCGGGCTGATAGCATTGGTGAGGTTCGATTAGCAAATGCAGACCCTTTGAAGTCATACAGCATGGTACCCATTCCATGGGTCCCAACTCTCCAGGTTTAAGCGATTCTTCCTTCAGCTAAATCATGCATGGGAAACCCAAAGTATGGTGCACCGTGTGACCGGGAAACGTTTTCAAATGCATCTCAGTTTCCGTCCCCTTTTACTCGGGTTCACAATTCCAGACCGTTTACTAATACTCTCCCCACTTGGAGAGTCAGTGCCTTTAACTTCCTGTTTGTCACAGTTTGCAATTTCTGCGAAAGATGAACAGGAATAGGGAGAACCAATGAGAGACTAGCTGTAGGTGTCTGCACAGGCAAATTTAACGCTCATTTGCCACCAGGAAGTGGAATTAACCAAACGCTCAGCATGCCATGCCGGAACCAGATTAGGGCCTGAAGCAATCCTGCGGGTTTGCGGCCAGCTCACAAGAAAGCGATTTGAAGAAAGGAGCTCAGGGGCACTGTAATTCACAAACCTGCAGAGTTATAAATGACAGCTATCGTCCAAAAATGTATTGAAGGAAGGCTGCGAAGAGGACTTGAAAGCGGGGCAGAATTGCAGGAGAACTATTTCAGGGGGTAGACTGGAATTGCATTTAAAGCATAGGAAAAGAGGCAGACCGTCGACAATGATGCACTTGGCCAAAAAGGGCGTATGCGTTTTTTCCTGAATATATTCAGGAAAAAAAGCATACGCCCTTTTTGGCCAACCAAGCAAGCATGTTAAAAAATCTGCACTATAGTGACGTCTCACTGCCCACCGGGCAAAAGGGACATCTGAAAAAAGTGTAATTGCAGAAATGCAGCACAGGCCTTGGAGAACAGGGAGCCTTGTTTTGCTGATGGGTGGGATGTAAATTGCCAACAGCCACTCTGGAGTAGTGTATGGTGTTTCCTGAAACACCTAAAAAACAAAGCAACGGAGCCTACGGCACTTTCACTTATGGTCCTATAGCTTCGGGAAATTAAAATCAGAAACACACAGACACCCCAAAGTTTCAGACGGCTCTGTTTGCAAGAAACTCGTCTACGGTACAAGTTAAATATCCCAGAAAGCGAAAAATGGATAAAGAAGTTGTGGTACGTACGTACAATGGAATATCACTCACCAATGAAATCTATGTCATTTGGCCCGTCGTGGCATAATGAGTGGATTCAGGTACGATGATTCTAAGTGAAATAAGTCACACAGAAAATGAAACATCATAAGATATCACTAATACACGGAATGTAATCTTGGCTACACATGAACTGAATTACAAAACAGTACAGGGTCTCAAATGTAGAAAACCAACTTATGTTTGCTTAAGGGGAAAGGTGAATCAGGGTGCTGCATAAAACCAGAGTTAGAAATTAGCACAGATACCATTCCATACGTCAAATACGTAATAGTCAAGACCTACCCCTTGCTCAACGAAATGGGCTAAACACCCTATATTCAACGCCTAGGAATACACCTGACTAGTAAGAATCTTCAAACCCATGGATTTATATGTCTCCATAAGAGAATCAAGCGTGTGTACAGCTGCATGAAGGCAGCAGAGAAAATCCGATAAATCCTATTATCAAAATGAATTACAAAAACAAAACACAATGGCAGTGAAATAGAGAGCAATTCTTAAATAATTCATTCAGGGCTTGTGATGCAACCTGGATTTACCTCATCTAAACCCAGAGCTGAGTGAGACATAAGGTTGGACACTTCGGGCTGATAGCATTGGTGAGGTTCGATGAGCAAATGCAGACCATTTGAAGTCATACTGCATGGTACCCATTCCATGGGTCCCAACTCTCCAGGTTTAAGCGATTCTTCCTTCAGCTAAAACATGCATGGGAAACCCACAGTATGGTGCACCGTGTGACCGGGAAACGTTTTCAAATGCATCTCAGTGTTTGCCCATTTTACTCGGGTTCACAATTCCAGACCCTTTACTAACACTCTCCCCACTTGGAGAGTCAGTGCCTTTAACCTCCTGTTTGGGACAGTTTGCAATTTCTGGGCAAGATGAACAGGAATAGGGAGAACCAATGAGAAACTAGCTGTAGGTGTCTGCACGGGCAAATTTAATGCTCATTTCCACCAGGAAGAGGAATTAACCAAAGGCTCAGCATGCCGTGCCGGAACCAGATTAGGGCCTGAAGCAATCCTGCGGGTTTGCGGCCAGCTCACAAGAAAGCGATTTGAAGAAAGGAGCTCAGGGGCACTGTAATTCACAAACCTGCACAGTTATAAATGACAGCTATCGTCCAAAAATATATTGAAGGAAGGCTGCGAAGAGGACTTGAACGCAGGGCAGAATTGCAGGAAAACGATTTCAGGGGGTAGACTGGAATTGCATTTAAAGCATAGGAAAAGAGGCAGAACGTCGACAATGATGCACTTGGCCAAAAAGGGCGTATGCGTTTTTTCCTGAATATATTCAGGAAAAAACGCATACGCGCTTTTTGGCCAACCAAGCAAGCATGTTAAAGGAATCTGCACTACAATGAAGTCTCACTGCCCCCCGGTCAAAAGGGCCATCTGAAAAAAGTGTAAAATCCAGAAATGCAGCACAGGCCATGGAGAACAGGGAGCCTTTTTATGCTGATGGGTGGGATGTAAATTGCCAACAGCCACTCTGGAGAAGTGTATGGTGTTTCCTGAAACACCTAAAAAACAAAGCAACGGAGCCTACGGCACTTCCACTTATGGTCCTATAGCTTAGGGAAATTAAAATCAAAAACACACAGCCACCCCAAAGTTTCAGACGGCTCTGTTTACAAGAACCTCGTCTACGGTACAAGTTAAATATCCCAGAATGCGAAAAATGGATAAAGAAGTTGTGGTACGTACGTACAATGGAATATCACTCACCAATGAAGTCTATGTCATCTGGCCCGTCCTGGCATAATGAGTGGATTCAGGTATGATGATTCTAAGTGAAATAAGTCACACAGAAAATGAAACATCATAAGATATCACTTATACACCAAATGTAATCTTGGCTACACATGAACTGAATTACAAAACAGAACAGGGTCTCAAATTTAGAAAACCAACTTATGATTGCTTAAGCGGAAAGGTGAGTTGGGGTGCTGCATAAAACCAGAGTTAGAAATTAGCACAGATACCATTCCATACGTCAAATACGTAATAGTCAAGACATACCCCTTGCTCAACGAAATGGGCTAAACACCCTATATTCAACGCCTAGGAATACACCTGACTAGTAAGAATCTTCAAACCCATGGATTTATATGTCTCCATAAGAGAATCAAGCGTTTGTATACCTGCATGAAGGCAGCAGAGAAAATCCGATAAATCCTATTATCAAAATGAATTACAAAAACAAAACACAATGACAGTGAAATAGAGAGCAATTCTTAAATAATTCATTCAGGGCTTGTGATGCAACCTGGATTTACCTCATCAAAACCCAGAGCTGAGTGAGACATAAGGTTGGACACTTCGGACTGATAGCATTGGTGAGGTTCGATGAGCAAATGCAGACCATTTGAAGTCATACTGCATGGTACCCATTCCATGGGTCCCAACTCGCCAGGTTTAAGTGATTCTTCCTTCAGCTAAAGCATGCATGGGAAACCCACAGTATGGTGCACCATGTGACCGGGAAACGTTTTCAAATGCATCTCAGTTTTTGTCCCCTTTTACTCGGGTTCACAATTCCAGACCCTTTACTAACACTCTCCCCACTTGGAGAGTCAGTGCCTTTAACCTGCTGTTTGGCACAGTTTGCAATTTCTGCGCAAGATGTACAGGAATACGGAGAACAAATGAGAGACTAGCTGTAGGTGTCTGCACGGGCAAATTTAACGCTCATTTCCAACCAGGAAGAGGAATTAACCAAAGGCTCAGCATGCCGTGCAGGAACCAGATTAGGGCCTGAAGCAATCCTGCGGGTTTGCGGCCAGCTCACAAGAAAGCGATTTGAAGAAAGGAGCTCAGGGGCACTGTAATTCACAAACCTGCAGAGTTATAAATGACAGCTATCGTCCAAAAATGTATTGAAGGAAGGCTGCGAAGAGGACTTGAAAGCGGGGCAGAATTGCAGGAAAACGATTTCAGGGGGTAGACTGGAATTGCATTTAAAGCATAGGAAAAGAGGCAGCAGGTCGACAATGATGCACTTGGCCAAAAAGGGCGTATGCGTTTTTTCCTGAATATATTCAGGAAAAAACGCATACGCCCTTTTTGGCCAACCAAGCAAGCATGTTAAAGAAATCTGCACTACAATGAAGTCTCACTGCCCCCCGGTCAAAAGGGCCATCTGAAAAAAGTGTAAAATCCAGAAATGCAGCACAGGCCATGGAGAACAGGGAGCCTTGTTATGCTGATGGATGGGATGTAAATTGCCAACAGCCACTCTGGAGAAGTGTATGGTGTTTCCTGAAACACCAAAAAACAAAGCAACGGAGCGTACGGCACTTCCACTTATGGTCCTATAGCTTAGGGAAATTAAAATCAAAAACACACAGCCACCCAAAAGTTTCAGACGGCTCTGTTTACAAGAACCTCGTCTACGGTACAAGTTAAATATCCCAGAAAGCGAAAAATGGATAAAGAAGTTGTGGTACGTACGTACAATGGAATATCACTCACCAATGAAATCTATGTCATCTGGCCCGTCGTGGCATAATGAGTGGATTCAGGTACGATGATTCTAAGTGAAATAAGTCACACAGAAAATGAAACATCATAAGATACCACTAATACACCGAATGTAATCTTGGCTACACATGAACTGAATTACAAAACAGAACAGGGTCTCAAATTTAGAAAACCAACTTATGTTTGCGTAACGGGAAAGGTGAGTTGGGGTGCTGCATAAAACCAGAGTTAGAAATTAGCACAGATACCATTCCATATGTCAAATACGTAATAGTCAAGACATACCCCTTGCTCAACGAAATGGGCTAAACACCCTATATTCAACGCCTAGGAATACACCTGACTAGTAAGAATCTTCAAACCTATGGATTTATATGTCTCCATAAGAGAATCAAGCGTGTGTACAGCTGCATGAAGACAGCAGAGAAAATCTGATAAATCCTATTATCAAAATGAATTAAAAAACCAAACACAATGACAGTGAAATAGAGAGCAATTCTTAAATAATTCATTCAGGGCTTGTGATGCAACCTGGATTTACCTCATCTAAACCCAGAGCTGAGTGAGACATAAGGTTGGACACTTCGGGCTGATAGCATTGGTGAGGTTCGATGAGCAAATGCAGACCATTTGAAATCATACTGCGTAGTACCCATTCCATGGGTCCCCACTCTCCAGGTTTAAGTGATTCTTCCTTCAGCTAAAGCATGCATGGGAAACCCACAGTATGGTGCACCATGTGAACGGGAAACGTTTTCAAATGCATCTCAGTTTTCGTCCCCTTTTACCCGGGTTCACAATTCCAGACCCTTTACTAACACTCTCCCCACTTGGAGAGTCAGTGCCTTTAACCTCCTGTTTGGCACAGTTTGCAATTTCTGCGCAAGATGAACAGAAATAGGGAGAACCAATGAGAGACTAGCTGTAGGTGTCTGCATGGACAAATTTAACGCTCATTTCCAACCAGGAAGAGGAATTAACCAAAGGCTCAGCATGCCGTGCCGGAACCAGATTAGGGCCTGAAGCAATCCTGCGGGTTTGCGGCCAGCTCACAAGAAAGCGATTTGAAGAAAGGAGCTCAGGGGCCAAGTAATTCAGAAACCTGCAGTTATAAATGACAGCTATCGTCCGAAAATATATTGAAGGAAGGCTGCGAAGAGGACTTGAAAGCGGGGCAGAATTGCAGGAAAACGATTTCAGGGGGTAGACTGGAATTGCATTTAAAGCATAGGAAAAGAGGCAGAACGTCGACAATGATGCACTTGGCCAAAAAGGGCGTATGCGTTGTTTCCTGAATATATTCAGGAAAAAACGCATATGCCCTTTTTGGCCAACCAAGCAAGCATGTTAAAGAAATCTGCACTACAATGAAGTCTCACTGCCCCCCGGTCAAAAGGGCCATCTGAAAAAAGTGTAAAATCCAGAAATGCAGCACAGGCCATGGAGAACAGGGAGCCTTGTTATGCTGATGGGTGGGATGTAAATTGCCAACAGCCACTCTGGAGAAGTGTATGGTGTTTCCTGAAACACCAAAAAACAAAGCAACGGAGCCTTCAGCACTTCCACTTATGCTCCTATAGCTT
Source organism: Delphinapterus leucas (assembly GCF_059928025.1). Lineage (NCBI taxonomy): Eukaryota > Metazoa > Chordata > Mammalia > Artiodactyla > Monodontidae > Delphinapterus > Delphinapterus leucas. Next base: position 11,452,612 of record NW_028322239.1, read on the forward strand.
AGGGAAATTAAAATCAAAAACACACAGCCACCCCAAAGTTTCAGACGGCTCTGTTTACAAGAACCTCGTCTACGGTACAAGTTAAATATCCCAGAAAGCGAAAAATGGATAAAGAAGTTGTGGTACGTACGTACAATGGAATATCACTCACCAATGAAATCTATGTCATCTGGCCCGTCGTGGCATAATGAGTGGATTCAGGTACGATGATTCTAAGTGAAATAAGTCACACAGAAAATGAAACATCATAAGACATCACTAATGCACGGAATGTAATCTTGGCTACACATGAACTGAATTACAAAACAGAACAGGGTCTCAAATTTAGAAAACCAACTTATGTTTGCGTAAGGGGAAAGGTGAGTTGGGGTGCTGCATAAAACCAGAGTTAGAAATTAGCACAGATACCATTCCATATGTCAAATACGTAATAGTCAAGACATACCCCTTGCTCAACGAAATGGGCTAAACACCCTATATTCAACACCTAGGAATACACGTGACTAGTAAGAATTTTCAAACCCATGGATTTATATGTCTCCATAAGAGAATCAAGCGTGTGTACAGCTGCATGAAGGCAGCAGAGAAAATCTGATAAATCACATTATCAAAATGAATTAAAAAACCAAACACACTGACAGTGAAATAGAGAGCAATTCTTAAATAATTCATTCAGGGCTTGTGATGCAACCTGGATTTACCTCATCTAAACCCAGAGCTGAGTGAGACATAAGGTTGGACACTTCGGGCTGATAGCATTGGTGAGGTTCGATGAGCAAATGCAGACCATTTGAAATCATACTGCATGGTACCCATTCCATGGGTCCCAACTCTCCAGGTTTAAGTGATTCTTCCTTCAGCTAAAGCATGCATGGGAAACCCACAGTATGGTGCACCATGTGACCGGGAAACGTTTTCAAATGCATCTCAGTTTTGGTCCCGTTTTACTCGGGTTCACAATTCCAGATCCTTTACTAACACTCTCCCAACTTGGAGAGTCAGTGCCTTTAACCTCCTCTTTGGCACAGTTTGCAATTTCTGCGCAAGATGAACAGGAATAGGGAGAACCAATGAGAGACTAGCTGTAGGTGTCTGCACGGGCAAATTTAACGCTCATTTCCAACCAGGAAGAGGAATTAACCAAAGGCTCAGCATGCCGTGCAGGAACCAGATTAGGGCCTGAAGCAATCCTGCGGGTTTGCGGCCAGCTCACAAGAAAGCGATTTGAAGAAAGGAGCTCAGGGCCACTGTAATTCACAAACCTGCAGAGTTATAAATGACAGCTATCGTCCGAAAATATATTGAAGGAAGGCTGCGAAGAGGACTTGAAAGCGGGGCAGAATTGCAGGAAAAAGATTTCAGGGGGTAGACTGGAATTGCATTTAAAGCATAGGAAAAGAGGCAGAACGTCGACAATGATGCACTTGGCCAAAAAGGGCGTATGCGTTTTTTCCTGAATATATTTAGGAAAAAACGCATACGCACTTTTTGGCCAACCAAGCAAGCATGTTAAAGAAATCTGCACTACAATGAAGTCTCACTGCCCCCCGGTCAAAAGGGCCATCTGAAAAAAGTATAAAATCCAGAAATGCAGCACAGGCCATGGAGAACAGGGAGCCTTGTTATGCTGATGGGTGGGATGTAAATTGCCAACAGCCACTCTGGAGAAGTGTATGGTGTTTCCTGAAACACCTAAAAAACAAAGCAATGGAGACTACGGCTCTTCCACTTATGGTCCTATAGCTTAGGGAAATTAAAATCAAAAACACACAGCCACCCCAAAGTTTCAGACGGATCTGTTTACAAGAACCTCGTCTACGGTACAAGTTAAATATCCCAGAAAGCGAAAAATGGATAAAGAAGTTGTGGTACGTACGTACAATGGAATATCACTCACCAATGAAATCTATGTCATCTGGCCCGTCGTGGCATAATAAGTGGATTCAGGTACGATGATTCTAAGTGAAATAAGTCACACAGAAAATGAAACATCATAAGATGTCACTAATACACGGAATGTAATCTCGGCTACACATGAACTGAATTACAAAACAGAACAGGGTCTCAAATTTAGAAAACCAACTTATGTTTGCATAAGGGGAAAGGTGAGTTGGGGTGCTGCATAAATCTAGAGATAGAAATTAGCACAGATACCATTCCATATGTCAAATACGTAATAGTCAAGACATACCCCTTGCTCAAAGAAATGGGCTAAACACCCTATATTGAACGCCTAGGAATACACCTGACTAGAAAGAATCTTCAAACCCATGGATTTATATATCTCCATAAGATAATCAAGCGTGTGTACAGCTGCATGAAGGCAGCAGAGAAAATCCGATAAATCCAATTATCAAAATGAATTAAAAAACCAAACACAATGACAGTGAAATAGAGAGCAATTCTTAAATAATTCATTCAGGGCTTGTGATGCAACCTGGATTTACCTCATCAAAACCCAGAGCTGAGTGAGACATAAGGTTGGACACTTCGGGCTGATAGCATTGTTGATGTTTGATGAGCAAATGCAGACCATTTGAAGTCATACTGCATGGTACCCATTCCATGGGTCCCAACTCTCCAGGTTTAAGTGATTCTTCCTTCAGCTAAAGCATGCATGGGAAACCCACAGTATGGTGCACCATGTGACCGGGAAACGTTTTCAAATGCATCTCAGTTTTTGTCCCCTTTTACTCGGGTTCACAATTCCAGACCCTTTACTAACACTCTCCCAACTTGGAGAGTCAGTGCCTTTAAACTCCTGTTTGGCACAGTTTGCAATTTCTGCGAAAGATGAACAGGAATAGGGAGAACCAATGAGAGACTAGCTGTAGGTGTCTGCACGGGCAAATTTAACGCTCATTTCCAACCAGGAAGAGGAATTAACCAAAGGCTCAGCATGCCCTGCAGGAACCAGATTAGGGCCTGAAGCAATCCTGTGGGTTTGCGGCCAGCTCACAAGAAAGCGATTTGAAGAAAGGAGCTCAGGGGCCAAGTAATTCACAAACCTGCATAGTTATAAATGACAGCTATCGTCCGAAAATATATTTAAGGAAGGCTGCGAAGAGGACTTGAAAGCGGGGCAGAATTGCAGGAAAACGATTTCAGGGGGTAGACTGGAATTGCATTTAAAGCATAGGAAAAGAGGCAGAACGTCGACAATGATGCACTTGGCCAAAAAGGGCGTATGCGTTGTTTCCCGAATATATTCAGGAAAAAACGCATACGCACTTTTTGGCCAACCAAGCAAGCATGTTAAAGAAATCTGCACTACAATGAAGTCTCACTGCCCCCTGGTCAAAAGGGCCATCTGAAAATAGTGTGAAATCCAGAAATGCAGCACAGGCCATGGAGAACAGGGAGCCTTGTTATGCTGATGGATGGGATGTAAATTGCCAACAGCCACTCTGGAGAAGTGTATGGTGTTTCCTGAAACACCTAAAAAACAAAGCAACGGAGCCTACGCCACTTCCACTTATGGTCCTATAGTTTAGGGAAATTAAAATCAAAAACACACAGCCACCCCAAAGTTTCAGACGGCTCTGTTTACAAGAACCTCGTCTACGGTACAAGTTAAATATCCCAGAAAGCGAGAAATGGATAAAGAAGTTGTGGTACGTACGTACAATGGAATATCACTCACCAATGAAATCTATGTCATCTGGCCCGTCGTGACATAATGAGTGGTTTCAGGTACGATGATTCTAAGTGAAATAAGTCACACAGAAAATGAAATATCATAAGATATTACTAATACACCGAATGTAATCTTGGCTACACATGAACTGAATTACAAAACAGAACAGTGTCTCAAATTTAGAAAACCAACTTATGTTTGCGTAAGGGGAAAGGTGAGTTGGGGTGCTGCATAAAACCAGAGATAGAAATTAGCACAGATACCATTCCATACGTCAAATATGTAATAGTCAAGACCTACCCCTTGCTCAACGAAATGGGCTAAACACCCTATATTCAACACCTAGGAATACACGTGACTAGTAAGAATCTTCAAACCCATGCATTTATATGTCTCCATAAGAGAATCAAGTGTGTGTACAGCTGCATGAAGGCAGCAGAGAAAATCCGATAAATCTTATTATCAAAATGAATTACAAAAACAAAACACAATGACAGTGAAATAGAGAGCAATTCTTAAATAATTCATTCAGGGCTTGTGATGCAATCAGGATTTACCTCATCAAAACCCAGAGCTGAGTGAGACATAAGGTTGGACACTTCGGGCTGATAGCATTGGTGAGGTTCGATGAGCAAATGCAGACCATTTGAAGTCATACTGCATGGTACCCATTCCATGGGTCCCAACTCGCCAGGTTTAAGTGATTCTTCCTTCAGCTGAAGCATGCATGGGCAACCCACAGTATGGTGCACCATGTGACCGGGAAACGTTTTCAAATGCATCTCAGTTTTTGTCCCCTTTTACTCGGGTTCACAATTCCAGACCCTTTACTAACACTCTCCCAACTTGGAGAGTCAGTGCCTTTAACCTCCTGTTTGGCACAGTTTGCAATTTCTGCGCAAGATGAACAGGAATAGGGAGAACCAATGAGAGACTAGCTGTAGGTGTCTGCACGGGCAAATTTAACGCTCATTTCCAACCAGGAAGAGGAATTAACCAAAGGCTCAGCATGCCCTGCAGGAACCAGATTAGGGCCTGAAGCAATCCTGTGGGTTTGCGGCCAGCTCACAAGAAAGCGATTTGAAGAAAGGAGCTCAGGGGCACTGTAATTCACAAACCTGCAGAGTTATAAATGACAGCTATCGTCCGAAAATATATTGAAGGAAGGCTGCGAAGAGGACTTGAAAGCGGGGCAGAATTGCAGGAAAACGATTTCAGGGGGTAGACTGGAATTGCATTTAAAGCATAGGAAAAGAGGCAGAACGTCGACAATGATGCACTTGGCCAAAAAGGGCGTATGCGTTTTTTCCCGAATATATTCAGGAAAAAACGCATACGCACTTTTTGGCCAACCAAGCAAGCATGTTAAAGAAATCTGCACTACAATGAAGTCTCACTGCCCCCTGGTCAAAAGGGCCATCTGAAAATAGTGTGAAATCCAGAAATGCAGCACAGGCCATGGAGAACAGGGAGCCTTGTTATGCTGATGGATGGGATGTAAATTGCCAACAGCCACTCTGGAGAAGTGTATGGTGTTTCCTGAAACACCTAAAAAACAAAGCAACGGAGCCTACGCCACTTCCACTTATGGTCCTATAGCTTAGGGAAATTAAAATCAAAAACACACAGCCACCCCAAAGTTTCAGACGGCTCTGTTTACAAGAACCTCGTCTACGGTACAAGTTAAATATCCCAGAAAGCGAGAAATGGATAAAGAAGTTGTGGTACGTACGTACAATGGAATATCACTCACCAATGAAATCTATGTCATCTGGCCCGTCGTGGCATAATGAGTGGATTCAGGTACGATGATTCTAAGTGAAATAAGTCACACAGAAAATGAAATATCATAAGATATTACTAATACACCGAATGTAATCTTGGCTACACATGAACTGAATTACAAAACAGAACAGTGTCTCAAATTTAGAAAACCAACTTATGTTTGCGTAAGGGGAAAGGTGAGTTGGGGTGCTGCATAAAACCAGAGATAGAAATTAGCACAGATACCATTCCATACGTCAAATATGTAATAGTCAAGACCTACCCCTTGCTCAACGAAATGGGCTAAACACCCTATATTCAACACCTAGGAATACACGTGACTAGTAAGAATCTTCAAACCCATGCATTTATATGTCTCCATAAGAGAATCAAGTGTGTGTACAGCTGCATGAAGGCAGCAGAGAAAATCCGATAAATCTTATTATCAAAATGAATTACAAAAACAAAACACAATGACAGTGAAATAGAGAGCAATTCTTAAATAATTCATTCAGGGCTTGTGATGCAATCAGGATTTACCTCATCAAAACCCAGAGCTGAGTGAGACATAAGGTTGGACACTTCGGGCTGATAGCATTGGTGAGGTTCGATGAGCAAATGCAGACCATTTGAAGTCATACTGCATGGTACCCATTCCATGGGTCCCAACTCGCCAGGTTTAAGTGATTCTTCCTTCAGCTGAAGCATGCATGGGCAACCCACAGTATGGTGCACCATGTGACCGGGAAACGTTTTCAAATGCATCTCAGTTTTTGTCCCCTTTTACTCGGGTTCACAATTCCAGACCCTTTACTAACACTCTCCCCACTTGGAGAGTCAGTGCCTTTAACCTGCTGTTTGGCACAGTTTGCAAATTCTGCGCAAGATGTACAGGAATACGGAGAACCAATGAGAGACTAGCTGTAGGTGTCTGCACGGGCAAATTTAACGCTAATTTCCAACCAGGAAGAGGAATTAACCAAAGGCTCAGCATGCCGTGCCGGAACCAGATTAGGGCCTGAAGCAATCCTGCGGGTTTGCGGCCAGCTCACAAGAAAGCGATTTGAAGAAAGGAGATCAGGGGCACTGTAATTCACAAACCTGCAGAGTTATAAATGACAGCTATCGTCCAAAAATATACTGAAGGAAGGCTGCGAAGAGGACTTGAAAGCCGGGCAGAATTGCAGGAAAACGATTTCAGGGGGTAGACTGGAATTGCATTTAAAGCATAGGAAAAGAGGCAGCAGGTCGACAATGATGCACTTGGCCAAAAAGGGCATATGCGTTTTTTCCTGAATATATTCAGGAAAAAACCCATACGCCCTTTTTGGCCAACCAAGCAAGCATGTTAAAGAAATCTGCACTACAATGAAGTCTCCCTGCCCACCGGTCAAAAGGGCCATCTGAAAAATGTGTAAAATCCAGAAATGCAACACAGGCCATAGAGAACAGGGAGCCTTGTTATGCTGATGGGTGGGATGTAAGTTGCCAACAGCCACTCTGGAGAAGTGTATGGTGTTTCCTGAAACACCAAAAAACAAAGCAACGGAGCCTACGGCACTTCCACTTATGGTCCTATAGCTTAGGGAAATTAAAATCAAAAACACACAGCCGCCCCAATGTTTCAGACGGCTCTGTTTACAAGAACATCTTCTACGGTACAAGTTAAATATCCCAGAAAGCGAAAAATGGATAAAGAAGTTGTCGTACGTACGTACAATGGAATATCACTCACCAATGAAATCTATATCATCAGGCCCGTCGTGGCATAATGATTGAATTCAGGTACAATGATTCTAAGTGAAATAAGTCACACAGAAAATGAAACATCATAAGATATCACTAATACACGGAATGTAATCTTGGCTACACATGAACTGAATTACAAAACAGAACAGGGTCTCAAATTTAGAAAACCAACTTATGTTTGCTTAAGGGGAAAGGTGAGTTGGGTGCTGCATAAAACCAGAGATAGAAATTAGCACAGATACCATTCCATAAGTCAAATATGTAATAGTCAAGTCCTACCACTTGCTCAACGAAATGGGCTAAACACCCTATATTCAACACCTAGGAATACACCTGACTAGTAAAATCTTCAAACCCATGGATTTATATGTCTCCATAAGAGAATCAAGCATGTGTACAGTTGCATGAAAGCAGCAGAGAAAATCCGATAAATCCTATTATCAAAATGAATTACAAAAACAAAACACAATGACAGTGAAATAGAGAACAATTCTTAAATAATTCATTCAGGGCTTGTGATGCAACCTGGATTTACCTTATCTAAACCCAGAGGTGAGAGAGACATAAGGTTGGACACTTCGGGCTGATAGCATTGGTGGGGTTCGATGAGCAAATGCAGACCATTTGAAGTCATACTGCATGGGACCCATTCCATGGGTCCCAACTCTCCAGGTTTAAGTGATTCTTCCTTCAGCTAAAGCATGCATGGGAAACCCACAGTATGGTGCACCGTGTGACCGGGAAACGTTTTCAAATGCATCTCAGTTTTGTCCCCTTTTACTCGGGTTCACAATTCCAGACCCTTTACTAACACTCTCCCCACTTGGAGAGTCAGTGCCTTTAACCTCCTGTTTGGCACAGTTTGCAAATTCTGCGCAAGATGAACAGGAATAGGGAGAACCAATGAGAGACTAGCTGTAGGTGTCTGCACGGGCAAATTTAATTCTCATTTCCCACCAGGAAGAGGAATTAACCAAAGGCTCAGCATGCCATGCCGGAAACAGATTAGGGCCTGAAGCAATCCTGCGGTTTTGCGGCCAGCTCACAAGAAAGCGATTTGAAGTAAGGAGCTCAGGGGCACTGTAATTCACAAACCTGCAGAGTTATAAATGACAGCTATCGTCCAAAAATATATTGAAGGAAGACTGCGAAGAGGACTTGAAAGCGGGGCAGAATTGCAGGAAAACGATTTCAGGGGGTAGACTGGAATTGCATTTAAAGCATAGGAAAAGAGGCAGAACGTCGACAATGATGCACTTGGCCAAAAAGGGTGTATGCATTTACGCACTTTTTGGTCAACCAAGCAAGCATGTTAAAGAAATCTGCACTACAATGAAGTCTCACTGCCCACCGGTCAAAAGGGTCATCTGAAAAAAGTGTAAAATCCAGGAATACAGCACAGGCCATGGAGAACAGGGAGCCTTGTTATGCTGATGGGTGGGATGTAAATTGCCAACAGCCACTCTGGAGAAGTGTATGGTGTTTCCTAAAACACCAAAAAACAAAGCAACGGAGCCTACGGCACTTCCACTTATGGTCCTATAGCTTAGGGAAATTAAAATCAAAAACACACAGCCACCCCAAAGTTTCAGACGGCTCTGTTTACAAGAACCTCGTCTACGGTACAGGTAAATTATCCCAGAAAGCGAAAAATGGATAAAGAAGTTGTGGTACGTACGTACAATGGTATATCACTCACCAATGAAATCTATGTCATCTGCCCCGTCGTGGCATAATGAGTGGATTCAGGTACGATGATTCTAAGTGAAATAAGTCACACAGAAAATGAAACATCATAAGATATAACTAATACACCGAATGTAATCTTGGCTACACATGAACTGAATTACAAAACAGAACAGGGTCTCAAATTTAGAAAACCAACTTATGTTTGCATAACGGGAAAGGTGAGTTGGGGTGCTGCATAAAACCAGAGTTAGAAATTAGCACAGATACCATTCCATATGTCAAATACGTAATAGTCAAGACATACACTTTCCTCAACGAAATGGGCTAAACACCCTATATTCAACGCCTAGGAATACACCTGACTATTAAGAATCTTCAAACCCATGGATTTATATGTCTCCATAAGAGAATCAAGCGTGTGTACAGCTGTATGAAGGCAGCAGAGAAAATCTGATAAATCCCATTATCAAAATGAATTAAAAAACCAAACACAATGACAGTGAAATAGAGAGCAATTCTTAAATAATTCATTCAGGGCTTGTGATGCAACCTGGATTTACCTCATCTAAACCCAGAGCTGAGTGAGACATAAGGTTGGACACTTTGGGCTGATAGCATTGGTGAAGTTCGATGAGCAAATGCAGACCATTTGAAGTCATACTGCATGGTACCCATTCCATGGGTCCCAACTCGCCAGGTTTAAGTGATTCTTCGTTAAGCTAAAGCATGCATGGGCAACCCACAGTATGGTGCACCATGTGACTGGGAAACGTTTTCAAATGCATCTCAGTTTTTGTCCCCTTTTACTCGGGTTCACAATTCCAGACCCTTTACTAACACTCTCCCCACTTGGAGAGTCAGTGCCTTTAACCTGCTGTTTGGCACAGTTTGCAATTTCTGCGCAAGATGTACAGGAATACGGAGAACCAATGAGAGACTAGCTGTAGGTGTCTGCACGGGCAAATTTAACGCTCATTTCCAACCAGGAAGAGGAATTAACCAGAGGCTCAGCATGCCGTGCCGGAACCAGATTAGGGCCTGAAGCAATCCTGCGGGTTTGCGGCCAGCTCACAAGAAAGAGATTTGAAGAAAGGAGCTCAGGGGCACTGTAATTCACAAACCTGCAGAGTTATAAATGACAGCTATCGTCCGAAAATATATTGAAGGAAGGCTGCGAAGAGGACTTGAAAGCGGGGCAGAATTGCAGGAAAACGATTTCAGGGGGTAGACTGGAATTGCATTTAAATCATAGGAAAAGAGGCAGCAGGTCGACAATGATGCACTTGGCCAAAAAGGGCGTATGCGTTTTTTCCTGAATATATTCAGGAAAAAACGCATACGCCCTTTTTGGCCAACCAAGCAAGTATGTTAAAGAAATCTGAACTACAATGAAGTCTCACTGCCCCCCGGTCAAAAGGGCCATCTGAAAAAAGTGTAAAATCCAGAAATGCAGCACAGGCCATGGAGAACAGGGAGCCTTGTTATGCTGATGGATGGGATGTAAATTGCCAACAGCCACTCTGGAGAAGTGTATGGTGTTTCCTGGAACACCTAAAAAACAAAGCAACGGAGCCTACGGCACTTCCACTTATGGTCCTATAGCTTAGGGAAATTAATATCAGAAACACACAGCCACCCCAAAGTGTCGGACGGCTCTGTTTATAAGAACCTCGTGTACGGCACAAGTTAAATATCGCAGAAAGCAAAAAATGGATAAAGAAGTTGTGGCACGTATGTACAATGGAATAGCACTCTCCAATGAAATCTATGTCATCAGGCCCGTCATGGCATAATGAGTGGATTCAGGTACGATGATTCTAAGTGAAGTAAGTCTCACAGAAAATGAAACATCATAAGATATCACTAATACACCGAATGTAATCTTGGCTACACATGAACTGAATTACAAAACAGAACAGGGCCTCAAATTTAGAAAACCAACTTATGTTTCCTTAAGGGGAAAGGTGAGTTGCGGTGCTGCATAAAACCAGAGAAGAAATTAGCACAAATACCATTCCATAAGTCAAATATGTAATAGTCAAGTCCTACCCCTTGCTCAACGATATGTGCTAAACACCCTATATTCAACGCCTAGGAATACACCTGACTAGTAAGAATCTTCAAACCCATGGATTTATATGTCTCCATAAGAGAAACAATCGGGTGTACAGCTGCATGAAGGCAGCAGAGAAAATCGAATAAATCCCATTATCGAAATTAATTACAAAAACAAAACACAATGACAGTGAAATAGAGAGCAATTTTTCAATAATTCATGCAGGGCTTGTGATGCAACCTGGATTTACCTCATCTACACCCAGAGCTGAGTGAGACATAAGGTTGGACACTTCGGGCTGATAGCATTGGTGAGGTTCGATGAGCAAATGCAGACCCTTTGAAGTCATACTGCATGGTACCCATTCCATGGGTCCCAACTCTCCAGGTTTAAGCAATTCTTCCTTCAGCGAAATCATGCATGGGAAACCCACAGTATGGTGCACCATGTGACCGGGAATCGTTTTCAAATGCATCTCAGTTTTTGTCCCCTTTTACTCGGGTTCACAATTCCAGACCCTTTACTAACACTCTCCCCACTTGGAGAGTCAGTGCCTTTAACCTCCTGTTTGGCACAGTTTGCAATTTGTGCGCAAGATGAACAGGAATAGGGAGAACCAATGAGAGACTAGCTGTAGGTGTCTGCACGGGCAAATTTAACGATCATTTCCCACCAGGAAGAGGATTTAACGAAACGCTCAGCATGCCGTGCCGGAACCAGATTAGGGCCTGAAGCAATCCTGCAGGTTTGCGGCCAGCTCACAAGAAAGCGATTTGAATGAAGGAGCTCAGGGGCACTGTTATTCACAAACCTGCCGAGTTATAAATGACAGCTATCGTCCAAAAATATATTGAAGGAAGGCTGCGAAGAGGTCTTGAAAGCGGAGCAGAATTGCAGGAAAACGATTTCAGGGAGTAGAGTGGATTGCATTTAAAGCATAGGAAAAGAGGCAGAATGTCGACAATGATGCACTTGGCCAAAAAGGGCGTATGCCTTTTTTCCTGAATATATTCAGGAAAAAACGCATACGCCCTTTTTGGCCAACGAAGCAAGCATGTTAAAGAAATCTGCACTACAGTGAAGTCTCACTGCCCCCCGGTCAAAAGACCCATCTGAAAAAAGTGTAAAATCCAGAAAGGCAGCACAGGCCATGGAGAAGACGAAGCCTTGTTATGCTGATGGGCGGGATGTAAATTGCCAAGAGCCACTCTGGAGAAGTGTATGGTGTATCCTCAAACACGTAAAAAACAAAGCAACAGAGCCTACGGCACTTCCACTTATGGTCCTATAGCTTAGGGAAATTAAAATCAGAAACACAGCCACCCCAAAGTGTCGGACGTCTCTGTTTACAAGAACCTCGTGTATGGCACAAGTTAAATATCGCAGAAAGCAAAAAATGGATAAAGAAGTTGTGGTACGTATGTACAATGGAATATCACTCTCCAATGAAATCTATGTCATCAGGCCCGTCGCGGCATAATGAGTGGATTCAGGTACGATGATTCTAAGTAAAATAAGTCACACAGAAAACGATATATCATAAGATATCACTAATACACGGAATGTAATCTTGGCTACACATGAACTGAATTACAAAACAGAACAGGGTCTCAAATTTAGAAAACCAATTTATGTTTGCTTAAGGGGAAAGGTGAGTTGGGGTGCTGCATAAAACCAGAGATAGAAATTACCACAGATACCATTCCATAAGTCAAATACGTAATAGTCAAGACCTACCCCTTGCTCAACGAAATGGGCTAAACACCCTATATTCGACGCCTAGGAATACACCTGACTAGTAAGAATCTTCAAACCTATGGATTTATATGTCTCCAGAAGAGATTCATGCATGTGTACAGCTGCATGAAGGCAGCAGAGAAAATCTGATAAATCCCATTATCAAAATGAATTAAAAAAATGAAACACATGACAGTGAAATAGAGAGCAATTCTTAAATAATTCATTCAGGGCTTGTGATGCAACCTGGATTTACCTCATCTACACTCAGAGCTGAGTGAGACATAAGGTTGGACACTTCGGGCGGATAGCATTGGTGAAGTTCGATGAGCAAATGCAGACCATTTGAAGTCACACTGCATGGTACCCATTCCAAGGGTCCCAACATTCCAGGTTTAAAGGATCCTTCCTTCAGCTAAAACATGCATGGGAAACCCACAGTATGGTGCACCGTGTGACCGGCAAACGTTTTCAAATGCATCTCAGTTTTCGTACCGTTTTACTCGGGTTCACCATTCCAGACCCTTTTAACACTCTCCTCACTTGGAGAGCCAGTGCCTTTAACCTGCTGTTTGGCACAGTTTGCAATTTCTGCGCAAGATGAACAGGAATAGGGAGAACCAATGAGAGACTAGCTGTAGGTGTCTGCACGGGCAAATTTAACGCTCATTTCCCACCAGGAAGAGGATTTAACGAAACGCTCAGCATGCCGTGCCGGAATCAGATTAGGGCCTGAAGCAATCCTGTAGGTTTGCGGCCAGCTCACAAGAAAGCGATTTGAATGAAGGAGCTCAGGGGCACTGTTATTCACAAACCTGCCGAGTTATAAATGACAGCTATCGTCCAAAAATATATTGAAGGAAGGCTGCGAAGAGGTCTTGAAAGCGGAGCAGAATTGCAGGAAAACGATTTCAGGGAGTAGAGTGGATTGCATTTAAAGCATAGGAAAAGAGGCAGAATGTCGACAATGATGCACTTGGCCAAAAAGAGCGTATGCGTTTTTTCCTGAATATATTCAGGAAAAAACGCATACGCACTTTTTGGCCAACCAAGCAAGCATGTTAAAGAAATCTGCAATACAGTGAAGTCTCACTGCCCCCCGGTTAAAAGGGCCATCTGAAAAAAGTGTAAATGCCACAAAGGCAGCACACGCCATGGAGAACAGGGAGCCTTGTTATGCTGATGGGCGGAATGTAAATTGCCAAGAGCCACTCTGGAGAAGTGTATGGTGTATCCTCAAACACGTAAAAAACAAAGCAACAGAGCCTACGGCACTTCCACTTATGGTCCTATAGCTTAGGGAAATTAAAATCAGAAACACAGCCACCCCAAAATGTCGGACGTCTCTGTTTACAAGAACCTCGTGTATGGCACAAGTTAAATATCGCAGAAAGCAAAAAATGGATAAAGAAGTTGTGGTACGTATATACAATGGAATATCACTCTCCAATGAAATCTATGTCATCAGGCCCGTCGCGGCATAATGAGTGGATTCAGGTACGATGATTCTAAGTAAAATAAGTCACAGAGAAAATGAAACATCATAAGATATCACTAATACACCGAATGTAATCTTGGCTACACATGAACTGAGTTACAAAACAGAACAGGGTCTGAAATTTAGAAAACCAATTTATGTTTGCTTACGGGGAAAGGTGAGTTGGGGTGCTGCATAAAACCAGAGTTAGAAATTACCACAGATACCATTCCATACGTCAAATATGTAATAGTCAAGACATACCCATTGCTCAATGAAATGGACTAAACACCCTATATTCGACGCCTAGGAATACACCTGACTAGTAAGAATCTTCAAACCCATGGATTTATATGTCTCCATAAGAGATTCATGCATGTGTACAGCTGCATGAAGGCAGCAGAGAAAATCCGATAAATCCCATTATCAAAATGAATTACAAAAACAAAACACAATGACAGTTAAATAGAGAGCAATTCTTAAATAATTCATTCAGGGCTTGTGATGCAACCTGGATTTACCTCATCTACACCCAGAGCTGAGTGAGACATAAGGTTGGACACTTCGGGCTGATAGCATTGGTGAGGTTCGATGAGCAAATGCAGACCCTTTGAAGTCATACTGCATGGGACCCATTCCAAGGGTCCCAACTCTCCAGGATTAAGGGATTCTTCCTTCAGCTAAAACATGCATGGGAAACCCACAGTATGGTGCACCGTGTGACCGGGAAACGTTTTCAAATGCATCTCAGTTTTCGTCTCCTTTTACTCGGGTTCACAATTCCAGACCCATTACTAACACTCTCCCCACTTGGAGAGTCAGTGCCTTTAACCTCCTCTTTGGCAGAGTTTGCAAATTCTGCGCAAGATGAACAGGAATAGGGAGAACCAATGAGAGACTAGCTGTAGGTGTCTGCTCGGGCAAATTTAATGATCATTTCCCACCAGGAAGAGGATTTAAAGAAACGCTCAGCATGCCATCCCGGAACCAGATTAGGGCCTGAAGCAATCCTGCGGGTTTGCGGCCAGCTCACAAGAAAGCGATTTGAAGAAAGGAGCTCAGGGGCACTGTAATTCACAAACCTACAGAGTTATAAATGACAGCTATTGTCCAAAAATATATTGAAGGAAGGCTGCGAAGAGGACTTGAAAGTGGGGCAGAATTGCAGGAAAACGATTTCAAGGGGTAGACGGGAATTGCATTTAAAGCATAGGAAAGGAGGCAGAACGACGAAAATGATGCACTTGGCCAAAAAGGGCGTATGCGTTTTTTCCTGAATATATTCAGGAAAAAACGCATACGCACTTTTTGGTCAACCAAGCAAGCATGTTAAAGAAATCTGCACTCCAGTGAAGTGTCACTGCTCCCCGGTCAAAAGGGCCATCTGAAAAAAGTATAAAATCCAGAAAAGCACCACAGGCCATGGAGAACAGGGAGCCTTGTTATGCTGATGGGCGGGATGTAAATTGCCAAGAGTCACTCTGGAGAACTGTATGGTGTATCCTCAAACACCTAAAATACAAAGCAACGGAGCCTACGGCACTTCCACTTATGGTACTATAGCTTAGGGAAATTAAAATCAGAAACACACAGCCACCCCAAAGTGTCGGACGGCTCTGTTTATAAGAACCTCGTGTACGGCACAAGTTAAATATCGCAGAAAGCAAAAAATGGATAAAGAACTTGTGGTACGTATGTACAATGGAATATCATTCTCCAATGAAATCAATGTAATCAGTCCCGTCGTGGCATAATGAGTGGATTCAGGTACGATGATTCTAAGTGAAGTAAGTCTCACAGAAAATTAAACATCATAAGATATCACTAATACACCGAATATAATCTTGGCTACACATGAACTGAATTACAAAACAGAACAGGGTCTCAAATTTAGAAAACTGACTTATGTTTGCTTAAGGGGAAATGTGAGTTGGGGTGCTGCATAAAAGCAGAGATAGAAATTAGCACAGATACCATTCCATACGTCAAATATGTAATACTCAAGACCTACCCCTTGCTCAACGAAATGGACTAACAACCCTATATTCAATGCCTAGGAATACACCTGACTAGTAAGAATATACAAACCCATGGATTTATATGTCTCCATAAGAGAATCAAGCGTGTGTACAGCTGCATGAAGGCAGCAGAGAAAATCCGATAAATCCCCTTATCAAAATGAATTACAAAAACAAAACACAATGACAGTGAAATAGAGAGCAATTCTTAAATAATTCATTCAGGGCTTGTGATGCAACCTGGATTTACCTCATCTACACCCAGAGCTGAGTGAGACATAAGGTTGGACACTTCGGGCTGATAGCATTGGTGAGGTTCGATGAGCAAATGCAGACCCTTTGAAGTCATACTGCATGGGACCCATTCCATGGGTCCCAACTCTCCAGGATTAAGGGATTCTTCCTTCAGCTAAAACATGCATGGGAAACCCACATTATGGTGCACCGTGTGACCGGGAAACGTTTTCAAATGTATCTCAGTTTTGGTCCCCCTTTACTCAGGTTCACCATTCCAGACCCTTTACTAACACTCTCCCCACTTGGAGAGTCAGTGCCTTTAACCTCCTCTTTGGCACAGTTTGCAATTTCTGCGCAAGATGAACAGGAATAGGGAGAACCAATGAGAGACTAGCTGTAGGTGTCTGCCCAGGCAAATTTAACGCTCATTTCCCACCAGGAAGAGGAATTAACCAAAGGCTCAGCATGCCGTGCGGGAACAAGATTAGGGCCTGAAGCAATCCTGCGGGTTTGCGGCCAGCTCAAAAGGAAGCGATTTGAAGAACGGAGCTCAGGGGCACTGTAATTCACAAACCTGCAGAGTTATAAATGACAGCTATCGTCCAAAAATATATTGAAAGAAGGCTGCGAATAGGACTTGAAAGCGGGGCAGAATTGCAGGAAAACGATTTCAGGGGGTAGACTGGAATTGCATTTAAAGCATAGGAAAAGAGGCAGAACGTCGACAATGATGCAGTTGCACAAAAAAGGCGTATGCGTTTTTTCCTGAATATATTCAGGAAAAAACGCATATGCACTTTTTGGCCAACCAAGCAAGCATGTTAATGAAATCTGCACTACAATGAGGTCTCACTGCCCCCCCTTCAAAAAGGCCATCTGAAAAAAGTGTAAAATCCAGAAATGCAACACAGGCCATGGAGAACAGGGAGCCTTGTTATGCTGATGGGTGGTATGTAAATTGCCAAGAGCCACTCTGGAGAAGTGTATGGTGTTTCCTGAAACACCTAAAAAACAAAGCAACGGAGCCTCCGGCACTTCCACTTATGGTCCTATAGCTTAGGGAATTTAAAATCAAAAACACACAGCCACCCCAATGTTTCAGACGGCTCTGTTTACAAGAACCTCGTCTACGGTACAAGTTATATATCCCAGAAAGCGAAAAATGGATAAAGAAGTTGTGGTACGTACGTACAATGGAATATCACTCAGCAATGAAATTTATGTCATCAGGTCCGTCGTGGCATAATGAGTGGATTCAGCTTTGATGATTCTAAGTGAAATAATTCACACAGAAAATGAAACATCATAAGATATCACTAATACACGGAATGTAATCTTGGCTACACATGAACTGAATTACAAAACAGAACAGGGTCTCAAGTTGAGAAAACCAACTTATGTTTGCTTAAGGGGAAAGGTGAGTTGGGGTGCTGCATAAAACCAGAGATAGAAATTACCACAGATACCATTCCATACGTCAAATATGTAATACTCAAGACATACCCATTGCTCAACGAAATGGACTAAACACCCTATATTCGACGCCTAGGAATACACCTGACTAGTAAGAATCTTCAAACCCATGGATTTATATGTCTCCATAAGAGATTCATGTATGTGTACAGCTGCATGAAGGCAGCAGAGAAAATCCGATAAATCCCATTATCAAAATGAATTACAAAAACAAAACACAATGACAGTGAAATAGAGAGCAATTCTTAAATAATTCATTCAGGGCTTGTGATGCAACCTGGATTTACCTCATCTAAACCCAGAGCTGAGTGAGACATATGGTTGGACACTTCGGGCTGATAGCATTGGTGAGGTTCGATGAGCAAATGCAGACCATTTGAAGTCATACTGCATGGTACCCATTCCATGGGTCCCAACTCTCCAGGTTTAAGTGATTCTTCCTTCAGCTAAAGCATGCATGGGAAACCCACAGTATGGTGCACCATGTGACCGGGAAACGTTTTCAAATGCATCTCAGTTTTTGTCCCCTTTTACTCGGGTTCACAATTCCAGACCCTTTACTAACACTCTCCCCACTTGGAGAGTCAGTGCCTTTAACCTCCTGTTTGGCACAGTTTGCAATTTCTGCGCAAGATGAACAGGAATAGGGAGAACCAATGAGAGACTAGCTGTAGGTGTCTGCACGGGCAAATTTAACGCTCACTTCCAACCAGGAAGAGGAATTAACCAAAGGCTCAGCATGCCGTGCAGAAACCAGATTAGGGCCTGAAGCAATCCTGCGGGTTTGCGGCCAGCTCACAAGAAAGCGATTTGAAGAAAGGAGCTCAGGGGCACTGTAATTCACAAACCTGCAGAGTTATAAATGACAGCTATCGTCCGAAAATATATTGAAGGAAGGCTGCGAAGAGGACTTGAAAGCGGGGCAGAATTGCAGGAAAACAATTTCAGGGGGTAGACTGGAATTGCATTTAAAGCATAGGAAAAGAGGCAGCAGGTCGACAATGATGCACTTGGCCAAAAAGGGCGTATGCGTTTTTTCCTGAATATATTCAGGAAAAAACGCATACGCCCTTTTTGGCCAACCAAGCAAGCATGTTAAAGAAATCTGCACCACAATGAAGTCTCACTGCCCCCCGGTCAAAAGGGACATCTGAAAAAAGTGTAAAATCCAGAAATGCAGCACAGGCCATGGAGAACAGGGAGCCTTGTTATGCTGATGGGTGGGATGTAAATTGCCAACAGCCACTCTGGAAAAGTGTATGGTGTTTCCTAAAACACCAAAAAACAAAGCAACGGAGCCTACGGCACTTCCACTTATGGTCCTATAGCTTAGGGAAATTAAAATCAAAAACACACAGCCACCCCAAAGTTTCAGACGGCTCTGTTTACAAGAACCTCGTCTACGGTACAAGTTAAATATCCCAGAAAGCGAAAAATGGATAAAGAAGTTGTGGTACGTACGTACAATGGAATATCACTCACCAATGAAATCTATGTCATCTGGCCCGTCGTGGCATAATGAGTGGATTCAGGTACGATGATTCTAAGTGAAATAAGGCACACAGAAAATGAAACATCATAAGATACCACTAATACACCGAATGTAATCTTGGCTACACATGAACTGAATTACAAAACAGAACAGGGTCTCAAATTTAGAAAACGAACTTTTGTTTGCGTAACGGGAAAGGTGAGTTGGGGTGCTGCATAAAACCAGAGTTAGAAATTAGCACAGATACCATTCCATATGTCAAATACGTAATAGTCAAGACATACCCCTTGCTCAACGAAATGGGCTAAACACCCTATATTCAACGCCTAGGAATACACCTGACTAGTAAGAATCTTCAAACCCATGGATTTATATGTCTCCATAAGAGAATCAAGCGTGTGTACAGCTGCATGAAGGCAGCAGAGAAAATCTGATAAATCCTATTATCAAAATGAATTAAAAAACCAAACACAATGACAGTGAAATAGAGAGCAATTCTTAAATAATTCATGCAGGGCTTGTGATGCAACCTGGATTTACCTCATCTAAACCCAGAGCTGAGTGAGACATAAGGTTGGACACTTCGGGCTGATAGCATTGGTGAGGTTCGATGAGCAAATGCAGACCATTTGAAATCATACTGCATGGTACCCATTCCATGGGTCCCCACTCTCCAGGTTTAAGTGATTCTTCCTTCAGCTAAAGCATGCAAGGGAAGCCCACAGTATGGTGCACCATGTGACCGGGAAACGTTTTCAAATGCATCTCAGTTTTTGTCCCCTTTTACTCGGGTTCACAATTCCAGACCCTTTACTAACACTCTCCCAACTTGGAGAGTCAGTGCCTTTAACCTCCTGTTTGGCACAGTTTGCAATTTCTGCGCAAGATGAACAGGAATAGGGAGAACCAATGAGAGACTAGCTGTAGGTGTCTGCACGGGCAAATTTAATGCTCATTTACAACCAGGAAGAGGAATTAACCAAAGGCTCAGCATGCCGTGCAGGAACCAGATTAGGGCCTGAAGCAATCCTGCGGGTTTGCGGCCAGCTCACAAGAAAGCGATTTGAAGAAAGGAGGTCAGGGGCACTGTAATTCACAAACCTGCAGAGTTATAAATGACAGCTATCGTCCGAAAATATATTGAAGGAAGGCTGCGAAGAGGTCTTGAAAGCGGGGCAGAATTGCAGGAAAACGATTTCAGGGGGTAGACTGGAATTGCATTTAAAGCATAGGAAAAGAGGCAGAACGTCGACAATGATGCACTTGGCCAAAAAGGGCGTATGCGTTTTTTCCTGAATATATTCAGGAAAAAACGCATACGCACTTTTTGGTCAACCAAGCAAGCATGTTAAAGAAATCTGCACTCCAGTGAAGTCTCACTGCTCCCCGGTCAAAAGGGCCATCTGAAAAAAGTGTAAAATCCAGAAAAGCACCACAGGCCATGGAGAACAGGGAGCCTTGTTATGCTGATGGGCGGGATGTAAATTGCCAAGAGTCACTCTGGAGAAGTGTATGGTGTATCCTCAAACACCTAAAAAACAAAGCAACGGAGCCTACGGCACTTCCACTTATGGTCCTATAGCTTAGGGAAATTAAAATCAGAAACACACAGCCACCCCAAAGTGTCGGACGGCTCTGTTTATAAGAACCTCGTGTACGGCACAAGTTAAATATCGCAGAAAGCAAAAAATGGATAAAGAAGTTGTGGTACGTATGTACAATGGAATATCATTCTCCAATGAAATCAATGTAATCAGTCCCATCGTGGCATAATGAGTGGATTCAGGTACGATGATTCTAAGTGAAATAAGTCACACAGAAAATAAAACATCATAAGATATCACTAACACACGGAATAAAATCATGACTACACATGAACTGAATTACAAAACAGAACAGGGTCTCAAATTTAGAAAACTGACTTATGTTTGCTTAAGGGGAAATGTGAGTTGGGGTGCTGCATAAAAGCAGAGATAGAAATTAGCACAGATACCATTCCATACGTCAAATATGTAATACTCAAGACCTACCCCTTGCTCAACGAAATGGACTAACAACCCTATATTCAATGCCTAGGAATACACCTGACTAGTAAGAATATACAAACCCATGGATTTATATGTCTCCATAAGAGAATCAAGCGTGTGTACAGCTGCATGAAGGCAGCAGAGAAAATCCGATAAATCCCCTTATCAAAATGAATTACAAAAACAAAACACAATGACAGTGAAATAGAGAGCAATTCTTAAATAATTCATTCAGGGCTTGTGATGCAACCTGGATTTACCTCATCTACACCCAGAGCTGAGTGAGACATAAGGTTGGACACTTCGGGCTGATAGCATTGGTGAGGTTCGATGAGCAAATGCAGACCCTTTGAAGTCATACTGCATGGGACCCATTCCTTGGGTCCCAAATCTCCAGGTTTAAGCGATTCTTACTTCAGCTAAAACATGCATGGGAAACCCACATTATGGTGCACCGTGTGACCGGGAAACGTTTTCAAATGTATCTCAGATTTGGTCCCCCTTTACTCAGGTTCACCATTCCAGACCCTTTACTAAAACTCTCCCCACTTGGAGAGTCAGTGCCTTTAACCTCCTGTTTGGCACAGTTTGCAATTTCTGCGCAAGATGAACAGGAATAGGGAGAACCAATGAGAGACTAGCTGTAGGTGTCTGCCCAGGCAAATTTAACGCTCATTTCCCACCAGGAAGAGGAATTAACCAAAGGCTCAGCATGCCGTGCGGGAACAAGATTAGGGCCTGAAGCAATCCTGCGGGTTTGCGGCCAGCTCAAAAGGAAGCGATTTGAAGAACGGAGCTCAGGGGCATTGTAATTCACAAACCTGCAGAGTTATAAATGACAGCTATCGTCCGAAAATATATTGAAGGAAGGCTGCGAAGAGGACTTGAAAGCGGGGCAGAATTGCAGGAAAACGATTTCAGGGGGTAGACTGGAATTGCATTTAAAGCATAGGAAAAGAGGCAGAACGTCGACAATGATGCAGTTGGCCAAAAAAGGCGTATGCGTTTTTTTCCAGAATATATTCAGGAAAAAACGCATACGCACTTTTTGGCCAACCAAGCAAGCATGTTAAAGAAATCTGCCATACAATGTGGTCTCACTGCCCCCCCTTCAAAAAGGCCATCTGAAAAAAGTGTAAAATCCAGAAATGCAACACAGGCCATGGAGAACAGGGAGCCTTGTTATGTTGATGGGTGGTATGTAAATTGCCAAGAGCCACTCTGGAGAAATGTATGGTGTTTCCTGAAACACCTAAAAAACAAAGCAACGGAGCGTCCGGCACTTCCACTTATAGTCCTATAGCTTAGGGAATTTAAAATCAAAAACACACAGCCACCCCAATGTTTCAGACGGCTCTGCTTACAAGAACCTCGTCTACGGTACAAGTTAAATATCCCAGAAAGCGAAAAATGGATAAAGAAGATGTGGTACGTACGTACAATGGAATATCACTCACCAATGAAATCTATGTCATCTGCCCCGTGGTGGCATAATGAGTGGATTCAGGTACGATGGTTTTAAGTGAAATAAGTCACACAGAAATTGAAACATCATAAGATATCACTAATACACGGAATGTAATCTTGGCTACACATGAACTGACTTACAAAACAGAACAGGGTCTCAAATTTAGAAAACCAACTTATGTTTGCTTAAGGGGAAAGGTGAGTTGGGGTGCTGCATAAAACCAGAGATAGAAATTAGCACAGATACCATTCCATACGTCAAATATGTAATAGTCAAGACCTACCCCTTGCTCAACGAAATGGGCTAAACACCCTATATTCAACGCCTAGGAATACACCTGACTAGTAAGAATCTTCAAACCCATGGATTTATATGTCTCCATAAGAGAATCAAGCGTGTGTACAGCTGCATGAAGGCAGCAGAGAAAATCCGATAAATCCTATTATCAAAATGAATTACAAAAACAAAACACAATGACAGTGAAATAGAAAGCAATTCTTAAAATAATTCATTCAGGGATTTGATGCAACCTGGATTTACCTCATCTACACCCAGAGCTGAGTGAGACATAAGGTTGGACACTTCGGGCTGATAGCATTGGTGAGGTTCGATGAGCAAATGAACACCATTTGAAGTCATACTACATGGTACCCATTCCATGGGTCCCAACTCTCCAGGTTTAAGCGATTCTTCCTTGAGCTAAAGCATGCATGGGAAACCCACAGTATGGTGCACCATGTGACCGGGAAACGTTTTCAAATGCATCTCAGTTTTTGTCCCCTTTTACTCGGGTTCACAATTCCAGACCCTTTACTAACACTGTCCCCACTTGGAGAGTCAGAGCCTTTAACCTCCTGTTTGGCACAGTTTGCAATTTCTGCGCAAGATGAATAGGAATAGGGAGAACCAATGAGAGACTAGCTGTAGGTGTCTGCCCAGGCAAATTTAATGCTCATTTCCCACCAGGAAGAGGAATTAACCAAAGGCTCAGCATGCCGTGCCGGAAGAAGATTAGGGCCTGAAGCAATCCTGCGGGTTTGCGGCCAGCTCACAAGAAAGCGATTTGAAGAACGGAGCTCAGGGGCACTGTAATTCACAAACCTGCAGAGTTATAAATGACAGCTATCGTCCAAAAATATATTGAAGGAAGGCTGCGAAGAGGACTTGAAAGCGGGGCAGAATAGCAGGAAATCGATTTCAGGGGGTAGACTGGAATTGCATTTAAAGCATAGGAAAAGAGGCAGAACGTCGACAATTATGCAGTTGGCCAAAAAGGGCGTATGCGTTTTTTCCTGATCAGGAAAAAACGCATACGCCCTTTTTGGCCAACCAAGCAAGCATGTTAAAGAAATCTGCACTACAATGTGGTCTCACTGCCCCCCCTTCAAAAAGGCCATCTGAAAAAAGTGTAAAATCCAGAAATGCAACACAGGCCTTGGAGAACAGGGAGCCTTGTTATGTTGATGGGTGGTATGTAAATTGCCAAGAGCCACTCTGGAGAAGTGTATGGTGTTTCCTGAAACACCTAAAAAACAAAGCAACGGAGCCTCCGGCACTTCCACTTATGGTCCTATAGCTTAGGGAATTTAAAATCAAAAACACACAGCCACCCCAAAGTTTCAGACGGCTCTGTTTACAAGAACCTCGTCTACGGTACAAGTTAAATATCCCAGAAAGCGAAAAATGGATAAAGAAGATGTGGTACGTACGTACAATGGAATATCACTCACCAATGAAATCTATGTCATCTGGCCCGTGGTGGCATAATGAGTGGATTCAGGTACGATGGTTTTAAGTGAAATAAGTCACACAGAAAATGAAACATCATAAGATATCACTAATACACGGAATGTAATCTTGGCTACACATGAACTGACTTACAAAACAGAACAGGGTCTCAAATTTAGAAAACCAACTTATGTTTGCTTAAGGGGAAAGGTGAGTTGGGGTGCTGCATAAAACCAGAGATAGAAATTAGCACAGATACCATTCCATACGTCAAATATGTAATAGTCAAGACTTACCCCTTGCTCAACGAAATGGGCTAAACACCCTATATTCAACGCCTAGGAATACACCTGACTAGTAAGAATCTTCAAACCCATGGATTTATATGTCTCCATAAGAGAATCAAGCGTGTGTACAGCTGCATGAAGGCAGCAGAGAAAATCCGATAAATCCCATTATCAAAATGAATTAAAAAAATGAAACACATGACAGTGAAATAGAGAGCAATTCTTAAATAATTCATTCAGGGCTTGTGATGCAACCTGGATTTACCTCATCTACACTCAGAGCTGAGTGAGACATAAGGTTGGACACTTCGGGCGGATAGCATTGGTGAAGTTCGATGAGCAAATGCATTCCATTTGAAGTCACACTGCATGGTACCCATTCCAAGGGTCCCAACATTCCAGGTTTAAAGGATCCTTCCTTCAGCTAAAACATGCATGGGAAACCTACAGTATGGTGCACCGTGTGACCGGCAAAGGTTTTCAAATGCATCTCAGTTTTCGAACCGTTTTACTCGGGTTCACCATTCCAGACCCTTTTAACACTCTCCTCACTTGGAGAGCCAGTGCCTTTAACCTGCTGTTTGGCACAGTTTGCAATTTCTGCGCAAGATGAACAGGAATAGGGAGAACCAATGAGAGACTAGCTGTAGGTGTCTGCACGGGCAAATTTAACGCTCATTTCCCACCAGGAAGAGGAATTAACGTAAGGCTCAACATGCCGTGCCGGAACCAGATTAGGGCCTGAAGCAATCCTGCGGGGTTGCGGCCAGCTCACAAGAAAGCGATTTGAAGAAAGGAGCTCAGGGGCACTGTAACTCACAAACCTGCAGAGTTATAAATGACAGCTATCGTCCAAAAATACATTGAAGGAAGGCTGCGAAGAGGACATGAAAGCGGGGCAGAATTGCAGGAAAACGATTTCAGGGGGTAGACGGGAATTGCATTTAAAGCATAGGAAAAGAGGCAGAACGTCGACAATGATGCTCTTGGCCAAAAAGGGCGTATGTGATTCAGGAAAAAACGCATACGCACTTTTTGGCCAACCAAGCAAGCATGTTAAAGAAATCTGCAGTACAGTGAAGTCTCACTGCCCCCCGGTCAAAAGGGCCATCTGAAAAAAATGTAAACTCCAGAAAGGCAGCACAGGCCATGGAGAACAGGGAGCCTTGTTATGCTGATGGGCCGGATGTAAATTGCCAAGAGTCACTCTGGAGAAGTGTATGGTATTTCCTGGAACACCTAAAAAACAAAGCAACGGAGCCTATGGCACTTCCACTTATGGTCCTATAGCTTAGGGAAATTAATATCAGAAACACACAGCCACCCCAAAGTGTCGGACGGCTCTGTATATAAGAACCTCGTGTACGGCACAAGTTAAATATCGCAGAAAGCAAAAAATGGATAAAGAAGTTGTGGTACGTATGTACAATGGAATAGCACTCTCCAATGAAATCTATGTCATCAGGCCCGTCATGGCATAATGAGTGGATTCAGGTACGATGATTCTAAGTGAAGTAAGTCTCACAGAAAATGAAACATCATAAGATATCACTAATACACCGAATGTAATCTTGGCTACACGTGAACTGAATTACAAACAGAACAGGGCCTCAAATTTAGAAAACCAACTTATGTTTGCTTAAGGGGAAAGGTGAGTTGCGGTGCTGCATAAAACCAGAGATAGAAATTAGCACAAATACCATTCCATAAGTCAAATATATAATAGTCAAGACCTACCCCTTGCTCAACGAAATGTGCTAAACACCCTATATTCAACGCCTAGGAATACACCTGACTAGTAAGAATCTTCAAACCCATGGATTTATATGTCTCCATAAGAGAAACAATCGGGTGTACACCTGCATGAAGGCAGCAGAGAAAATCCAATAAATCCCATTATCGAAATTAATTACAAAAACAAAACACAATGACAGTGAAATAGAGAGCAATTTTTCAATAATTCATGCAGGGCTTGTGATGCAACCTGGATTTACCTCATCTACACCCAGAGCTGAGTGAGACATAAGGTTGGACACTTCGGGCTGATAGCATTGGTGAGGTTCGATGAGCAAATGCAGACCCTTTGAAGTCATACTGCATGGTACCCATTCCATGGGTCCCAACTCTCCAGGTTTAAGCAATTCTTCCTTCAGCGAAATCATGCATGGGAAACCCACAGTATGGTGCACCATGTGACCGGGAATCGTTTTCAAATGCATCTCAGTTTTTGTCCCCTTTTACTCGGGTTCACAATTCCAGACCCTTTACTAACACTCTCCCCACTTGGAGAGTCAGTGCCTTTAACCTCCTCTTTGGCACAGTTTGCAATTTGTGCGCAAGATGAACAGGAATAGGGAGAACCAATGAGAGACTAGCTGTAGGTGTCTGCACGGGCAAATTTAACGATCATTTCCCACCAGGAAGAGGATTTAACGAAACGCTCAGCATGCCGTGCCGGAACCAGATTAGGGCCTGAAGCAATCCTGTAGGTTTGCGGCCAGCTCACAAGAAAGCGATTTGAATGAAGGAGCTCAGGGGCACTGTTATTCACAAACCTGCCGAGTTATAAATGACAGCTATCGTCCAAAAATATATTGAAGGAAGGCTGCGAAGAGGTCTTGAAAGCGGAGCAGAATTGCAGGAAAACGATTTCAGGGAGTAGAGTGGATTGCATTTAAAGCATAGGAAAAGAGGCAGAACATCGACAATGATGCACTTGGCCAAAAAGAGCGTATGCGTTTTTTCCTGAATATATTCAGGAAAAAACGCATACGCACTTTTTGGCCAACCAAGCAAGCATGTTAAAGAAATCTGCAATACAGTGAAGTCTCACTGCCCCCCGGTTAAAAGGGCCATCTAAAAAAAGTGTAAATGCCACAAAGGCAGCACAGGCCATGGAGAACAGGGAGCCTTGTTATGCTGATGGGCGGAATGTAAATTGCCAAGAGCCACTCTGGAGAAGTGTATGGTGTATCCTCAAACACGTAAAAAACAAAGCAACAGAGCCTACGGCACTTCCACTTATGGTCCTATAGCTTAGGGAAATTAAAATCAGAAACACAGCCACCCCAAAATGTCGGACGTCTCTGTTTACAAGAACCTCGTGTATGGCACAAGTTAAATATCGCAGAAAGCAAAAAATGGATAAAGAAGTTGTGGTACGTATGTACAATGGAATATCACTCTCCAATGAAATCTATGTCATCAGGCCCGTCGCGGCATAATGAGTGGATTCAGGTACGATGATTCTAAGTAAAATAAGTCACAGAGAAAATGAAACATCATAAGATATCACTAATACACGGAATGTAATCTTGGCTACACATGAACTGAGTTACAAAACAGAACAGGGTCTGAAATTTAGAAAACCAATTTATGTTTGCTTAAGGGGAAAGGTGAGTTGGGGTGCTGCATAAAAGCAGAGATAGAAATTACCACAGATACCATTCCATACGTCAAATATGTAATAGTCAAGACATACCCATTGCTCAACGAAATGGACTAAACACCCTATATTCGACGCCTAGGAATACACCTGACTAGTAAGAATCTTCAAACCCATGGATTTATATGTCTCCATAAGAGATTCATGCATGTGTACAGCTGCATGAAGGCAGCAGAGAAAATCCGATAAATCCCATTATCAAAATGAATTAAAAAAACAAAACACAATGACAGTGAAATAGAGAGCAATTCTTAAATAATTCATTCAGGGCTTGTGATGCAACCTGGATTTACCTCATCTACACCCAGAGCTGAGTGAGACATAAGGTTGGACACTTCGGGCTGATAGCATTGGTGAGGTTCGATGAGCAAATGCAGACCCTTTGAAGTCATACTGCATGGGACCCATTCCAAGGGTCCCAACTCTCCAGGATTAAGGGATTCTTCCTTCAGCTAAAACATGCATGGGAAACCCACAGTATGGTGCACCGTGTGACCGGGAAATGTTTTCAAATGCATCTCAGTTTTCGTCTCCTTTTACTCGGGTTCACAATTCCAGACCCATTACTAACACTCTCCCCACTTGGAGAGTCAGTGCCTTTAACCTCCTGTTTGGCACAGTTTGCAATTTCTGCGCAAGATGAACAGGAATAGGGAGAACCAATGAGAGAGTAGCTGTAGGTGTCTGCTCGGGCAAATTTAATGATCATTTCCCACCAGGAAGAGGATTTAAAGAAACGCTCAGCATGCCGTCCCGGAACCAGATTAGGGCCTGAAGCAATCCTGCGGGTTTGCGGCCAGCTCACAAGAAAGCGATTTGAAGAAAGGAGCTCAGGGGCACTGTAATTCACAAACCTACAGAGTTATAAATGACAGCTATCGTCCAAAAATATATTGAAGGAAGGCTGCGAAGAGGACTTGAAAGTGGGGCAGAATTGCAGGAAAACGATTTCAGGGGGTAGACGGGAATTGCATTTAAAGCATAGGAAAGGAGGCAGAACGACGAAAATGATGCACTTGGCCAAAAAGGGCGTATGCGTTTTTTCCTGAATATATTCAGGAAAAAACGCATACGCACTTTTTGGCGAACCAAGCAAGCATGTTAAAGAAATCTGCACTCCAGTGAAGTGTCACTGCTCCCCGGTCAAAAGGGCCATCTGAAAAAAGTGTAAAATCCAGAAAAGCACCACAGGCCATGGAGAACAGGGAGCCTTGTTATGCTGATGGGCGGGATGTAAATTGCCAAGAGTCACTCTGGAGAACTGTATGGTGTATCCTCAAACACCTAAAATAGAAAGCAACGGAGCCTACGGCACTTCCACTTATGGTACTATAGCTTAGGGAAATTAAAATCAGAAACACACAGCCACCCCAAAGTGTCGGACGGCTCTGTTTATAAGAACCTCGTGTACGGCACAAGTTAAATATCGCAGAAAGCATAAAATGGATAAAGAAGTTGTGGTACGTATGTACAATGGAATATCATTCTCCAATGAAATCAATGTAATCAGTCCCGTCGTGGCATAATGAGTGGATTCAGGTATGATGATTCTAAGTGAAATAAGTCACACAGAAAATAAAACATCATAAGATATCACTAACACAAGGAATAAATTCTTGACTACACATGAACTGAATTACAAAACAGAACAGGGTCTCAAATTTAGAAAACTGACTTATGTTTGCTTAAGGGGAAATGTGAGTTGGGGTGCTGCATAAAAGCAGAGATAGAAATTAGCACAGATACCATTCCATACGTCAAATATGTAATACTCAAGACCTACCCCTTGCTCAACGAAATGGACTAACAACCCTATATTCAATGCCTAGGAATACACCTGACTAGTAAGAATATACAAACCCATGGATTTATATGTCTCCATAAGAGAATCAAGCGTGTGTACAGCTGCATGAAGGCAGCAGAGAAAATCCGATAAATCCCCTTATCAAAATGAATTACAAAAACAAAACACAATGACAGTGAAATAGAGAGCAATTCTTAAATAATTCATTCAGGGCTTGTGATGCAACCTGGATTTACCTCATCTACACCCAGAGCTGAGTGAGACATAAGGTTGGACACTTCGGGCTGATAGCATTGGTGAGGTTCGATGAGCAAATGCAGACCCTTTGAAGTCATACTGCATGGGACCCATTCCATGGGTCCCAACTCTCCAGGTTTAAGGGATTCTTCCTTCAGCTAAAACATGCATGGGAAACCCACATTATGGTGCACCGTGTGACCGGGAAACGTTTTCAAATGTATCTCAGTTTTGGTCCCCCTTTACTCAGGTTCACCATTCCAGACCCTTTACTAACACTCTCCCCACTTGGAGAGTCAGTGCCTTTAACCTCCTCTTTGGCACAGTTTGCAATTTCTGCGCAAGATGAACAGGAAAAGGGAGAACCAATGAGAGATTAGCTGTAGGTGTCTGCACGGGCAAATTTAACACTCATTTCCCACCAGGAAGAGGAATTAACCAAAGGATCAGCATGCCGTGCAGGAATCAGATTAGGGCCTGAAGCAATCCTGCGGTTTTGCGGCCAGCTCACAAGAAAGCGATTTGAAGAAAGGAGCTCAGGGGCACTGTAATTCACAAACCTGCAGACTTATAAATGACAGCTATCGTCCAAAAATATATTGAAGGAAGACTGCGAAGAGGACTTGAAAGCGGGGCAGAATTGCAGGGAAACGATTTCAGGGGGTAGACTGGAATTGCATTTAAAGCATAGGAAAGGAGGCAGAACGTCGACAATGATGCACTTGCCCAAAAAGTGCGTATGCGTTTTTTCCTGAATATATTCAGGAAAAAACGCATACGCACTTTTTGGCCAACCAAGCAAGCATGTTAAAGAAATCTGCAGTACAGTGAAGTCTCACTGCCCCCCGGTCAAAAGGGCCATCTGAAAAAAGTGTAAAATCCAGAAAGGCTGCACAGGCCATGGAGAACAGGGAGCCTTGTTATGCTGATGGGCGGGATGTAAATTGCCAAGAGTCACTCTGGAGAAGTGTATGGTGTATCCTCAAACACCTAAAAAACAAAGCAACGGAGCCTACGGCACTTCCACTTATGGTCCTATAGCTTAGGGAAATTAAAATCAGAAACACACAGCCACCCCAAAGTGTCGGACGGCTCTGTTTATAAGAACCTCGTGTACGGCACAAGTTAAATATCGCAGAAAGCAAAAAATGGATAAAGAAGTTGTGGTACGTATGTACAATGGAATATCACTCTCCAATGAAATCTATGTCATCAGGCCCGTCATGGCATAATGAGTGGATTCAGGTACGATGATTCTAAGTGAAGTAAGTCTCACAGAAAATGAAACATCATAAGATATCACTAATACACCGAATGTAATCTTGGCTACACATGAACTGAATTACAAAACAGAACAGGGTCTCAAATTCAGAAAAACAACTTATGTTTGCTTAAGGGGAAAGTTGAGTTGGGGTGCTGCATAAAAGCAGAGATAGAAATTAGCACAGATACCATTCCATACGTCAAATATGTAATACTCAAGACCTACCCCTTGCTCAACGAAATGGACTAACAACCTTATATTCAACGCCTAGGAATACACGTGACTAGTAAGAATCTTCAAACCCATGGATTTATATGTCTCCATAAGAGAATCAAGCGTGTGTACAGCTGCATGAAGGCAGCAGAGAAAATCCGATAAATCCCATTATCAAAATGAATTACAAAAACAAAACACAATGACAGTGAAATAGAGAGCAATTCTTAAGTAATTCATTCAGGGCTTGTGATGCAACTTGGATTTACCTCATCTACACCCAGAGCTGAGTGAGACATAAGGTTGGACACTTCGGACTGATAACATTGGTAAGGTTCGATGAGCAAATGCAGACCATTTGAAGTCATACTGCATGGTACCCATACCATGGGTCCCAAATCTCCAGGTTTAAGCGATCCTTCCTTCAGCTAAAACATGCATGGGAAACCCAAAGTATGGTGCACCGTGTGACCGGGAAACGTTTTCAAATGCATCTCAGTTTCCGTCCCCTTTTACTCGTGTTCAGAATTCCAGACCGTTTACTAATACTCTCCCCACTTGGAGAGTCAGTGCCTTTAACCTCCTGTTTGGCACATTTTGCAATTTCTGCGCAAGATGAACAGGAATAGGGAGAACCAATGAGAGACTAGCTGTAGGTGTCTGCACGGGCAAATTTAACGCTCATTTGCCACCAGGAAGTGGAATTAACCAAACGCTCAGTATGCCATGCAGGAACCAGATTAGGGCCTGAAGCAATCCTGCGGGTTTGCGGCCAGCTCACAAGAAAGCGATTTGAAGAAAGGAGCTCAGGGGCACTGTAATTCACAAACCTGCAGAGTTATAAATGACAGCTATCGTCCAAAAATATATTGAAGGAAGGCTGCGAAGAGGACTTGAAAGCGGGGCAGAATTGCAGGAAAACGATTTCAGGGGGTAGACTGGAATTGCATTTAAAGCATAGGAAAAGAGGCAGAACATCGACAATGATGCACTTGTCCAAAAAGGGCGTATGCGTTTTTTTCCAGAATATATTCAGGAAAAAGCGCATACGCCCTTTTTGGCCAACCAAGCAAGCATGTTAAAGAAATCTGCACTACAGTGAAGTCTCACTGCCCCCCGGTCAAAAGGGCCATCTGAAAAATGTGTAAAATCCAGAAATGCAGCACAGGCCATGGAGAACAGGGAGCCTTGGTATGCTGATGGGTGAGATGTAAATTGCCAAGAGCCACTCTGGAGAAGTGTATGGTGTTTCCTGAAACACCTAAAAAACAAAGCAACGGAGCCTCCGGCACAACCACTTATGGTCCTATAGCTTAGGGAAATTAAAATCAAAAACACACAGCCACCCCAAAGTTTCAGACGGCTCTGTTTACAAGAACCTCGTCTACGGTACAAGTTAAATATCCCAGAAAGCGAAAAATGGATAAAGAAGTTGTGGTACGTATGTACAATGGAATATCACTCACCAAAGAAATCTATGTCATCAGGCCCATCGTGGCATAATGAGTGGATTCAGGTACGATGATCCTAAGTGAAATAAGTCACACAGAAAATGCAACATCATAAGATATCACTAATACACGGAATGTAATCTTGGCTACACATGAACTGAATTACAAAACAGGACAGGGTCTCAAATTTAGAAAACCAACTTATGTTTGCTTAAGGGGAAAGGTGAGTTGGGGTGCTGCATAAAACCAGAGATAGAAATTAGCACAAATACCATTCCATAAGTCAAATATGTAATAGTCAAGACCTACCCCTTGCTCAACGAAATGGGCTAAACACCCTATATTCAACGCCTAGGAATACACCTGACTAGTAAGAATCTTCAAACCCATGGATTTATATGTCTCCATAAGAGAAACAAGCGTGTGTACAGCTGCATGAAGGCAGCAGAGAAAATCCGATAAATCCCCTTATCAAAATGAATTACAAAAACAAAACACAATGACAGTGAAATAGAGAGCAATTCTTAAATAATTCATGCAGGGCTTGTGATGCAACCTGGATTTACCTCATCTACACCCAGAGCTGAGTGAGACATAAGGTTGGACACTTCGGGCTGATAGCATTGGTGAGGTTCGATGAGCAAATGCAGACCCTTTGAAGTCATACTGCATGGGACCCATTCCATGGGTCCCAACTCTCCAGGTTTAAGCGATTCTTCCTTCAGCTAAATCATGCATGGGAAACCCACAGCATGGTGCACCATGTGACCGGGAATCGTTTTCAAATGCATCTCAGTTTTCGTCCCCTTTTACTCGGGTTCACAATTCCAGACCCTTTACTAACGCTCTCCCCACTTGGAGAGTCAGTGCCTTTAACCTCCTGTTTGGCACAGTTTGCAATTTCTGCGCAAGATGAACAGGAATAGGGAGAACCAATGAGAGATTAGCTGTAGGTGTCTGCACGGGAAATTTAACGCTCATTTCCCACCAGGAAGAGGAATTAACCAAAGGATCAGCATGCCGTGCCGGAACAAGATTAGGGCCTGAAGTAATCCTGCGGTTTTGCGGCCAGCTCACAAGAAAGCGATTTGAAGAAAGGAGTTCAGGGGCACTGTATTTCACAAACCTGCAGAGTTATAAATGACAGCTATCGTCCAAAAATATATTGAAGGAAGGCTGCGAAGAGGACTTGAAAGCGGGGCAGAATTGCAGGGAAACGATTTCAGGGGGTAGACTGGAATTGCATTTAAAGCATAGGAAAGGAGGCAGAATGTCGACAATGATGCACTTGCCCAAAAAGGGCGTATGCGTTTTTTCCTGAATATATTCAGGAAAAAACGCATACGCACTTTTTGGCGAACCAAGCAAGCATGTTAAAGAAATCTGCACTACAGTGAAGTCTCACTGCCCCCCGGTCAAAAGGGCCATCTGAAAAAAGTGTAAAATCCAGAAAGGCAGCACAGGCCATGGAGAACAGGGAGCCTTGTTATGCT
This sequence comes from Delphinapterus leucas, assembly GCF_059928025.1. Classification (NCBI taxonomy): domain Eukaryota; kingdom Metazoa; phylum Chordata; class Mammalia; order Artiodactyla; family Monodontidae; genus Delphinapterus; species Delphinapterus leucas. Next base: position 11,487,358 of record NW_028322239.1, read on the forward strand.
GATGGGCGGGATGTAAATTGCCAAGAGTCACTCTGGAGAAGTGTATGGTGTATCCTCAAACACCTAAAAAACAAAGCAACGGAGCCTACGGCACTTCCACTTATGGTCCTATAGCTTAGGGAAATTAAAATCAGAAACACACAGCCACCCCAAAGTGTCGGACGGCTCTGTTTATAAGAACCTCGTGTACGGCACAAGTTAAATATCGCAGAAAGCAAAAAATGGATAAAGAAGTTGTGGTACGTATGTACAATGGAATATCACTCTCCAATGAAATCTATGTCATCAGGCCCGTCGTGGCATAATGAGTGGATTCAGGTACGATGATTCTAAGTGAAGTAAGTCTCACAGAAAATGAAACATCATAAGATATCACTAATACACCGAATGTAATCTTGGCTACACATGAACTGACTTACAAAACAGAACAGGGTCTCAAATTTAGAAAACCAACTTATGTTTGCTTAAGGGGAAAGTTGAGTTGGGGTGCTGCATAAAAGCAGAGATAGAAATTAGCACAGATACCATTCCATACGTCAAATATGTAATACTCAAGACCTACCCATTGCTCAACGAAATGGACTAACAACCTTATATTCAATGCCTAGGAATACACCTGACTAGTAAGAATCTTCAAACCCATGGATTTATATGTCTCCATAAGAGAATCAAGCGTGTGTACAGCTGCATGAAGGCAGCAGAGAAAATCCGATAAATCCCATTATCAAAATGAATTACAAAAACAAAACACAATGACAGTGAAATAGAGAGCAATTCTTAAATAATTCATTCAGGGCTTGTGATGCAACTTGGATTTACCTCATCTACACCCAGAGCTGAGTGAGACATAAGGTTGGACACTTCGGGCTGATAGCATTGGTGAGGTTCGATGAGCAAATGCAGACCATTTGAAGTCATACTGCATGGTACCCATTCCATGGGTCCCAAAACTCCAGGTTTAAGCGATCCTTCCTTCAGCTAAAACATGCATGGGAAACCCAAAGTATGGTGCACCGTGTGACCGGGAAACGTTTTCAAATGCATCTCAGTTTCCGTCCCCTTTTAATCGTGTTCACAATTCCAGACCGTTTACTAATACTCTCCCCACTTGGAGAGTCAGTGCCTTTAACCTCTTGTTTCGCACAGTTTGCAATTTCTGCGCAAGATGAACAGGAATAGGAAGAACCAATGAGAGACTAGCCGTAGGTGTCTGCACGGGCAAATTTAACGCTCATTTGCCACCAGGAAGTGGAATTAACCAAACGCTCAGCATGCCATGCCGGAACCAGATTAGGGCCTGAAGCAATCCTGCGGGTTTGCGGCCAGCTCACAAGAAAGCGATTTGAAGAAAGGAGCTCAGGGGCACTGTAATTCACAAACCTGCAGAGTTATAAATGACAGCTATCGTCCAAAAATATATTGAAGGAAGGCTGCGAAGAGGACTTGAAAGCGGGGCAGAATTGCAGGAAAACGATTTCAGGGGGTAGACTGGAATTGCATTTAAAGCATAGGAAAAGAGGCAGAACATCGACAATGATGCACTTGTCCAAAAAGGGCGTATGCGTTTTTTTCCTGAATATATTCAGGAAAAAGCGCATATGCCCTTTTTGGCCAAGCAAGCAAGCATGTTAAAGAAATCTGCACTACAATGAAGTCTCACTGCCCCCCGGTCAAAAGGGCCATCTGAAAAATGTGTAAAATCCAGAAATGCAGCACAGGCCATGGAGAACAGGGAGCCTTGGTATGCTGATGGGTGAGATGTAAATTGCCAAGAGCCACTCTGGAGAAGTGTATGGTGTTTCCTGAAACACCTAAAAAACAAAGCAACGGAGCCTACGGCACATCCACTTATGGTCCTATAGCTTAGGGAAATTAAAATCAAAAACACACAGCCACCCCAAAGTTTCAGACGGCTCTGTTTACAAGAACCTCGTCTACGGTACAAGTTAAATATCCCAGAAAGCGAAAAATGGATAAAGAAGTTGTGGTACGTATGTACAATGGAATATCACTCACCAAAGAAATCTATGTCATCAGGCCCGTCGTGGCATAATGAGTGGATTCAGGTACGATGATTCTAAGTGAAGTAAGTCACACAGAAAATGCAGCATCATAAGATATCACTAATACACGGAATGTAATCTTGGCTACACATGAACTGAATTACAAAACAGGACAGGGTCTCAAATTTAGAAAACCAACTTATGTTTGCTTAAGGGGAAAGGTGAGTTGGGGTGCTGCATAAAACCAGAGATAGAAATTAGCACAAATACCATTCCATAAGTCAAATATGTAATAGTCAAGACCTACCCCTTGCTCAACGAAATGGGCTAAACACCCTATATTCAACGCCTAGGAATACACCTGACTAGTAAGAATCTTCAAACCCATGGATTTATATGTCTCCATAAGAGAAACAAGCGTGTGTACAGCTGCATGAAGGCAGCAGAGAAAATCCGATAAATCCCATTATCGAAATGAATTACAAAAACAAAACACAAGACAGTGAAATAGAGAGCAATTCTTAAATAATTCATTCAGGGCTTGTGATGCAACCTGGATTTACCTCATCAAAACCCAGAGCTGAGTGAGACATAAGGTTGGACACTTCGGGCTGATAGCATTGGTGAGGTTCGATGAGCAAATGCAGACCCTTTGAAGTCATACTGCATGGTACCCATTCCATGGGTCCCAACTCTCCAGGTTTAAGCGATTCTTCCTTCAGCTAAATCATGCATGGGAAACCCACAGTTACGTGCACCATGTGACCAGGAATCGTTTTCAAATGCATCTCAGTTTTCGTCCCCATTTACTCGGGTTCACAATTCCAGACCCTTTACTAACACTCTCCCCACTTGGAGAGTCAGTGCCTTTAACCTCCTGTTTGGCACAGTTTGCAATTTCTGCGCAAGATGAACAGGAATAGGGAGAACCAATGAGAGATTAGCTGTAGGTGTCTGCACGGGAAATTTAACGCTCATTTCCCACCAGGAAGAGGAATTAACCAAAGGATCAGCATGCCGTGCCGGAACCAGATTAGGGCCTGAAGCAATCCTGCGGGTTTGCGGCCAGCTCACAAGAAAGCGATTTGAAGAAAGGAGCTCAGGGGCACTGTAATTCACAAACCTGCAGAGTTATAAATGACAGCTATCGTCCAAAAATATATTGAAGGAAGGCTGCGAAGAGGACTTGAAAGCGGGGCAGAATTGCAGGGAAACGATTTCAGGGGGTAGACTGGAATTGCATTTAAAGCATAGGAAAGGAGGCAGAACGTCGACAATGATGCACTTGCCCAAAAAGGGCGTATGCGTTTTTTCCTGAATATATTCAGGAAAAAACGCATACGCACTTTTTGGCGAACCAAGCAAGCATGTTAAAGAAATCTGCACTACAGTGAAGTCTCACTGCCCCCCGGTCAAAAGGGCCATCTGAAAAAAGTGTAAAATCCAGAAAGGCAGCACAGGCCATGGAGAACAGGGAGCCTTGTTATGCTGATGGGCGGGATGTAAATTGCCAAGAGTCACTCTGGAGAAGTGTATGGTGTATCCTCAAACACCTAAAAAACAAAGCAACGGAGCCTACGGCACTTCCACTTATGGTCCTATAGCTTAGGGAAATTAAAATCAGAAACACACAGCCACCCCAAAGTGTCGGACGGCTCTGTTTATAAGAACCTCGTGTACGGCACAAGTTAAATATCGCAGAAAGCAAAAAATGGATAAAGAAGTTGTGGTACGTATGTACAATGGAATATCACTCTCCAATGAAATCTATGTCATCAGGCCCGTCGTGGCATAATGAGTGGATTCAGGTACGATGATTCTAAGTGAAGGAAGTCTCACAGAAAATGAAACATCATAAGATATCACTAATACACCGAATGTAATCTTGGCTACACATGAACTGACTTACAAAACAGAACAGGGTCTCAAATTTAGAAAACCAACTTATGTTTGCTTAAGGGGAAAGTTGAGTTGGGGTGCTGCATAAAAGCAGAGATAGAAATTAGCACAGATACCATTCCATACGTCAAATATGTAATACTCAAGACCTACCCCTTGCTCAACGAAATGGACTAACAACCTTATATTCAATGCCTAGGAATACACCTGACTAGTAAGAATCTTCAAACCCATGGATTTATATGTCTCCATAAGAGAATCAAGCGTGTGTACAGCTGCATGAAGGCAGCAGAGAAAATCCGATAAATCCCATTATCAAAATGAATTACAAAAACAAAACACAATGACAGTGAAATAGAGAGCAATTCTTAAATAATTCATTCAGGGCTTGTGATGCAACTTGGATTTACCTCATCTACACCCAGAGCTGAGTGAGACATAAGGTTGGACACTTCGGGCTGATAGCATTGGTGAGGTTCGATGAGCAAATTCAGACCATTTGAAGTCATACTGCATGGTACCCATTCCATGGGTCCCAAATCTCCAGGTTTAAGCGATCCTTCCTTCAGCTAAAACATGCATGGGAAACCCAAAGTATGGTGCACCGTGTGACCGGGAAACGTTTTCAAATGCATCTCAGTTTCCGTCCCCTTTTAATCGCGTTCACAATTCCAGACCGTTTACTAATACTCTCCCCACTTGGAGAGTCAGTGCCTTTAACCTCTTGTTTCGCACAGTTTGCAATTTCTGCGCAAGATGAACAGGAATAGGAAGAACCAATGAGAGACTAGCCGTAGGTGTCTGCACGGGCAAATTTAACGCTCATTTGCCACCAGGAAGTGGAATTAACCAAACGCTCAGCATGCCATGCCGGAACCAGATTAGGGCCTGAAGCAATCCTGCGGGTTTGCGGCCAGCTCACAAGAAAGCGATTTGAAGAAAGGAGCTCAGGGGCACTGTAATTCACAAACCTGCAGAGTTATAAATGACAGCTATCGTCCAAAAATATATTGAAGGAAGGCTGCGAAGAGGACTTGAAAGCGGGGCAGAATTGCAGGAAAACGATTTCAGGGGGTAGACTGGAATTGCATTTAAAGCATAGGAAAAGAGGCAGAACATCGACAATGATGCACTTGTCCAAAAAGGGCGTATGCGTTTTTTTCCTGAATATATTCAGGAAAAAGCGCATATGCCCTTTTTGGCCAAGCAAGCAAGCATGTTAAAGAAATCTGCACTACAATGAAGTCTCACTGCCCCCCGGTCAAAAGGGCCATCTGAAAAATGTGTAAAATCCAGAAATGCAGCACAGGCCATGGAGAACAGGGAGCCTTGGTATGCTGATGGGTGAGATGTAAATTGCCAAGAGCCACTCTGGAGAAGTGTATGGTGTTTCCTGAAACACCTAAAAAACAAAGCAACGGAGCCTACGGCACATCCACTTATGGTCCTATAGCTTAGGGAAATTAAAATCAAAAACACACAGCCACCCCAAAGTTTCAGACGGCTCTGTTTACAAGAACCTCGTCTACGGTACAAGTTAAATATCCCAGAAAGCGAAAAATGGATAAAGAAGTTGTGGTACGTATGTACAATGGAATATCACTCACCAAAGAAATCTATGTCATCAGGCCCGTCGTGGCATAATGAGTGGATTCAGGTACGATGATTCTAAGTGAAGTAAGTCACACAGAAAATGCAGCATCATAAGATATCACTAATACACGGAATGTAATCTTGGCTACACATGAACTGAATTACAAAACAGGACAGGGTCTCAAATTTAGAAAACCAACTTATGTTTGCTTAAGGGGAAAGGTGAGTTGGGGTGCTGCATAAAACCAGAGATAGAAATTAGCACAAATACCATTCCATAAGTCAAATATGTAATAGTCAAGACCTACCCCTTGCTCAACGAAATGGGCTAAACACCCTATATTCAACGCCTAGGAATACACCTGACTAGTAAGAATCTTCAAACCCATGGATTTATATGTCTCCATAAGAGAAACAAGCGTGTGTACAGCTGCATGAAGGCAGCAGAGAAAATCCGATAAATCCCATTATCGAAATGAATTACAAAAACAAAACACAAGACAGTGAAATAGAGAGCAATTCTTAAATAATTCATTCAGGGCTTGTGATGCAACCTGGATTTACCTCATCAAAACCCAGAGCTGAGTGAGACATAAGGTTGGACACTTCGGGCTGATAGCATTGGTGAGGTTCGATGAGCAAATGCAGACCCTTTGAAGTCATACTGCATGGTACCCATTCCATGGGTCCCAACTCTCCAGGTTTAAGCGATTCTTCCTTCAGCTAAATCATGCATGGGAAACCCACAGTTACGTGCACCATGTGACCGGGAATCGTTTTCAAATGCATCTCAGTTTTCGTCCCCATTTACTCGGGTTCACAATTCCAGACCCTTTACTAACACTCTCCCCACTTGGAGAGTCAGTGCCTTTAACCTCCTGTTTGGCACAGTTTACAATTTCTGCGCAAGATGAACAGGAATAGGGAGAACCAATGAGAGATTAGCTGTAGGTGTCTGCACGGGAAATTTAACGCTCATTTCCCACCAGGAAGAGGAATTAACCAAAGGATCAGCATGCCGTGCCGGAACCAGATTAGGGCCTGAAGCAATCCTGCGGGTTTGCGGCCAGCTCACAAGAAAGCGATTTGAAGAAAGGAGCTCAGGGGCACTGTAATTCACAAACCTGCAGAGTTATAAATGACAGCTATCGTCCAAAAATATATTGAAGGAAGGCTGCGAAGAGGACTTGAAAGCGGGGCAGAATTGCAGGGAAACGATTTCAGGGGGTAGACTGGAATTGCATTTAAAGCATAGGAAAGGAGGCAGAACGTCGACAATGATGCACTTGCCCAAAAAGGGCGTATGCGTTTTTTCCTGAATATATTCAGGAAAAAACGCATACGCACTTTTTGGCGAACCAAGCAAGCATGTTAAAGAAATCTGCACTACAGTGAAGTCTCACTGCCCCCCGGTCAAAAGGGCCATCTGAAAAAAGTGTAAAATCCAGAAAGGCAGCACAGGCCATGGAGAACAGGGAGCCTTGTTATGCTGATGGGCGGGATGTAAATTGCCAAGAGTCACTCTGGAGAAGTGTATGGTGTATCCTCAAACACCTAAAAAACAAAGCAACGGAGCCTACGGCACTTCCACTTATGGTCCTATAGCTTAGGGAAATTAAAATCAGAAACACACAGCCACCCCAAAGTGTCGGACGGCTCTGTTTATAAGAACCTCGTGTACGGCACAAGTTAAATATCGCAGAAAGCAAAAAATGGATAAAGAAGTTGTGGTACGTATGTACAATGGAATATCACTCTCCAATGAAATCTATGTCATCAGGCCCGTCGTGGCATAATGAGTGGATTCAGGTACGATGATTCTAAGTGAAGGAAGTCTCACAGAAAATGAAACATCATAAGATATCACTAATACACCGAATGTAATCTTGGCTACACATGAACTGACTTACAAAACAGAACAGGGTCTCAAATTTAGAAAACCAACTTATGTTTGCTTAAGGGGAAAGTTGAGTTGGGGTGCTGCATAAAAGCAGAGATAGAAATTAGCACAGATACCATTCCATACGTCAAATATGTAATACTCAAGACCTACCCCTTGCTCAACGAAATGGACTAACAACCTTATATTCAATGCCTAGGAATACACCTGACTAGTAAGAATCTTCAAACCCATGGATTTATATGTCTCCATAAGAGAATCAAGCGTGTGTACAGCTGCATGAAGGCAGCAGAGAAAATCCGATAAATCCCATTATCAAAATGAATTACAAAAACAAAACACAATGACAGTGAAATAGAGAGCAATTCTTAAATAATTCATTCAGGGCTTGTGATGCAACTTGGATTTACCTCATCTACACCCAGAGCTGAGTGAGACATAAGGTTGGACACTTCGGGCTGATAGCATTGGTGAGGTTCGATGAGCAAATTCAGACCATTTGAAGTCATACTGCATGGTACCCATTCCATGGGTCCCAAATCTCCAGGTTTAAGCGATCCTTCCTTCAGCTAAAACATGCATGGGAAACCCAAAGTATGGTGCACCGTGTGACCGGGAAACGTTTTCAAATGCATCTCAGTTTCCGTCCCCTTTTAATCGCGTTCACAATTCCAGACCGTTTACTAATACTCTCCCCACTTGGAGAGTCAGTGCCTTTAACCTCTTGTTTCGCACAGTTTGCAATTTCTGCGCAAGATGAACAGGAATAGGAAGAACCAATGAGAGACTAGCCGTAGGTGTCTGCACGGGCAAATTTAACGCTCATTTGCCACCAGGAAGTGGAATTAACCAAACGCTCAGCATGCCATGCCGGAACCAGATTAGGGCCTGAAGCAATCCTGCGGGTTTGCGGCCAGCTCACAAGAAAGCGATTTGAAGAAAGGAGCTCAGGGGCACTGTAATTCACAAACCTGCAGAGTTATAAATGACAGCTATCGTCCAAAAATATATTGAAGGAAGGCTGCGAAGAGGACTTGAAAGCGGGGCAGAATTGCAGGAAAACGATTTCAGGGGGTAGACTGGAATTGCATTTAAAGCATAGGAAAAGAGGCAGAACATCGACAATGATGCACTTGTCCAAAAAGGGCGTATGCGTTTTTTTCCTGAATATATTCAGGAAAAAGCGCATATGCCCTTTTTGGCCAAGCAAGCAAGCATGTTAAAGAAATCTGCACTACAATGAAGTCTCACTGCCCCCCGGTCAAAAGGGCCATCTGAAAAATGTGTAAAATCCAGAAATGCAGCACAGGCCATGGAGAACAGGGAGCCTTGGTATGCTGATGGGTGAGATGTAAATTGCCAAGAGCCACTCTGGAGAAGTGTATGGTGTTTCCTGAAACACCTAAAAAACAAAGCAACGGAGCCTACGGCACATCCACTTATGGTCCTATAGCTTAGGGAAATTAAAATCAAAAACACACAGCCACCCCAAAGTTTCAGACGGCTCTGTTTACAAGAACCTCGTCTACGGTACAAGTTAAATATCCCAGAAAGCGAAAAATGGATAAAGAAGTTGTGGTACGTATGTACAATGGAATATCACTCACCAAAGAAATCTATGTCATCAGGCCCGTCGTGGCATAATGAGTGGATTCAGGTACGATGATTCTAAGTGAAGTAAGTCACACAGAAAATGCAGCATCATAAGATATCACTAATACACGGAATGTAATCTTGGCTACACATGAACTGAATTACAAAACAGGACAGGGTCTCAAATTTAGAAAACCAACTTATGTTTGCTTAAGGGGAAAGGTGAGTTGGGGTGCTGCATAAAACCAGAGATAGAAATTAGCACAAATACCATTCCATAAGTCAAATATGTAATAGTCAAGACCTACCCCTTGCTCAACGAAATGGGCTAAACACCCTATATTCAACGCCTAGGAATACACCTGACTAGTAAGAATCTTCAAACCCATGGATTTATATGTCTCCATAAGAGAAACAAGCGTGTGTACAGCTGCATGAAGGCAGCAGAGAAAATCCGATAAATCCCATTATCGAAATGAATTACAAAAACAAAACACAAGACAGTGAAATAGAGAGCAATTCTTAAATAATTCATTCAGGGCTTGTGATGCAACCTGGATTTACCTCATCAAAACCCAGAGCTGAGTGAGACATAAGGTTGGACACTTCGGGCTGATAGCATTGGTGAGGTTCGATGAGCAAATGCAGACCCTTTGAAGTCATACTGCATGGTACCCATTCCATGGGTCCCAACTCTCCAGGTTTAAGCGATTCTTCCTTCAGCTAAATCATGCATGGGAAACCCACAGTTACGTGCACCATGTGACCGGGAATCGTTTTCAAATGCATCTCAGTTTTCGTCCCCATTTACTCGGGTTCACAATTCCAGACCCTTTACTAACACTCTCCCCACTTGGAGAGTCAGTGCCTTTAACCTCCTGTTTGGCACAGTTTACAATTTCTGCGCAAGATGAACAGGAATAGGGAGAACCAATGAGAGATTAGCTGTAGGTGTCTGCACGGGAAATTTAACGCTCATTTCCCACCAGGAAGAGGAATTAACCAAAGGATCAGCATGCCGTGCAGGAACCAGATTAGGGCCTGAAGCAATCCTGCGGGTTTGCGGCCAGCTCACAAGAAAGCGATTTGAAGAAAGGAGCTCAGGGGCACTGTAATTCACAAACCTGCAGAGTTATAAATGACAGCTATCGTCCAAAAATATATTGAAGGAAGGCTGCGAAGAGGACTTGAAAGCGGGGCAGAATTGCAGGAAAACGATTTCAGGGGGTAGACTGGAATTGCATTTAAAGCATAGGAAAAGAGGCAGAACATTGACAATGATGCACTTGTCCAAAAAGGGCGTATGCGTTTTTTTCCAGAATATATTCAGGAAAAAGCGCATACGCCCTTTTTGGCCAAGCAAGCAAGCATGTTAAAGAAATCTGCACTACAATGAAGTCTCACTGCCCCCCGGTCAAAAGGGCCATCTGAAAAATGTGTAAAATCCAGAAATGCAGCACAGGCCATGGAGAACAGGGAGCCTTGGTATGCTGATGGGTGAGATGTAAATTGCCAAGAGCCACTCTGGAGAAGTGTATGGTGTTTCCTGAAACACCTAAAAAACAAAGCAACGGAGCCTACGGCACATCCACTTATGGTCCTATAGCTTAGGGAAATTAAAATCAAAAACACACAGCCACCCCAAAGTTTCAGACGGCTCTGTTTACAAGAACCTCGTCTACGGTACAAGTTAAATATCCCAGAAAGCGAAAAATGGATAAAGAAGTTGTGGTACGTATGTACAATGGAATATCACTCACCAAAGAAATCTATGTCATCAGGCCCGTCGTGGCATAATGAGTGGATTCAGGTACGATGATTCTAAGTGAAGTAAGTCACACAGAAAATGCAGCATCATAAGATATCACTAATACACGGAATGTAATCTTGGCTACACATGAACTGAATTACAAAACAGGACAGGGTCTCAAATTTAGAAAACCAACTTATGTTTGCTTAAGGGGAAAGGTGAGTTGGGGTGCTGCATAAAACCAGAGATAGAAATTAGCACAAATACCATTCCATAAGTCAAATATGTAATAGTCAAGACCTACCCCTTGCTCAACGAAATGGGCTAAACACCCTATATTCAACGCCTAGGAATACACCTGACTAGTAAGAATCTTCAAACCCATGGATTTATATGTCTCCATAAGAGAAACAAGCGTGTGTACAGCTGCATGAAGGCAGCAGAGAAAATCCGATAAATCCCATTATCGAAATGAATTACAAAAACAAAACACAAGACAGTGAAATAGAGAGCAATTCTTAAATAATTCATTCAGGGCTTGTGATGCAACCTGGATTTACCTCATCAAAACCCAGAGCTGAGTGAGACATAAGGTTGGACACTTCGGGCTGATAGCATTGGTGAGGTTCGATGAGCAAATGCAGACCCTTTGAAGTCATACTGCATGGTACCCATTCCATGGGTCCCAACTCTCCAGGTTTAAGCGATTCTTCCTTCAGCTAAATCATGCATGGGAAACCCACAGTAATGTGCACCATGTGACCGGGAATCGTTTTCAAATGCATCTCAGTTTTCGTCCCCTTTTACTCGGGTTCACAATTCCAGACCCTTTACTAACACTCTCCCCACTTGGAGAGTCAGTGCCTTTAACCTCCTCTTTGGCACAGTTTGCAATTTCTGCGCAAGATGAACAGGAATAGGGAGAACCAATGAGAGATTAGCTGTAGGTGTCTGCACGGGAAATTTAACGCTCATTTCCCACCAGGAATAGGAATTAACCAAAGGATCAGCATGCCGTGCCGGAACCAGATTAGGGCCTGAAGCAATCCTGCGGTTTTGCGGCCAGCTCACAAGAAAGCGATTTGAAGAAAGGAGCTCAGGGACACTGTAATTCACAAACCTGCAGAGTTATAAATGGCAGCTATCGTCCAAAAATATATTGAATTAAGGCTGCGAAGAGGACTTGAAAGCGGGGCAGAATTGCAGGGAAACGATTTCAGGGGGTAGACTGGAATTGCATTTAAAGCATAGCAAAGGAGGCAGAACGTCGACAATGATGCACTTGCCCAAAAAGGGCGTATGCGTTTTTTCCTGAATATATTCAGGAAAAAACGCATACGCACTTTTTGGCGAACCAAGCAAGCATGTTAAAGAAATCTGCACTACAGTGAAGTCTCACTGCCCCCCGGTCAAAAGGGCCATCTGAAAAAAGTGTAAAATCCAGAAAGGCAGCACAGGCCATGGAGAACAGGGAGCCTTGTTATGCTGATGGGCGGGATGTAAATTGCCAAGAGTCACTCTGGAGAAGTGTATGGTGTATCCTCAAACACCTAAAAAACAAAGCAACGGAGCCTACGGCACTTCCACTTATGGTCCTATAGCTTAGGGAAATTAAAATCAGAAACACACAGCCACCCCAAAGTGTCGGACGGCTCTGTTTATAAGAACCTCGTGTACGGCACAAGTTAAATATCGCAGAAAGCAAAAAATGGATAAAGAAGTTGTGGTACGTATGTACAATGGAATATCACTCTCCAATGAAATCTATGTCATCAGGCCCGTCGTGGCATAATGAGTGGATTCAGGTACGATGATTCTAAGTGAAGGAAGTCTCACAGAAAATGAAACATCTTAAGATATCACTAATACACCGAATGTAATCTTGGCTACACATGAACTGAATTACAAAACAGAACAGGGTCTCAAATTTAGAAAACCAACTTATGTTTGCTTAAGGGGAAAGTTGAGTTGGGGTGCTGCATAAAAGCAGAGATAGAAATTAGCACAGATACCATTCCATACGTCAAATATGTAATACTAAAGACCTACCCCTTGCTCAACGAAATGGACTAACAACCTTATATTCAACGCCTAGGAATACACCTGACTAGGAAGAATCTTCAAACCCATGGATTTACATGTCTCCAGAAGAGAATCAAGCGTGTGTACAGCTGCATGAAGGCAGCAGAGAAAATGTGATAAATCCCATTATCAAAATGAATTACAAAAACAAACACAATGACAGTGAAATAGAGAGCAATTCTTAAATAATTCATTCAGGGCTTGTGATGCAACTTGGATTTACCTCATCTACACCCAGAGCTGAGTGAGACATAAGCTTGGACACTTCGGGCTGATAGCATTGGTGAGGTTCGATGAGCAAATGCAGACCATTTGAAGTCATACTGCATGGTACCCATTCCATGGGTCCCAAATCTCCAGGTTTAAGCGATCCTTCCTTCAGCTAAAACATGCATGGGAAACCCAAAGTATGGTGCACCGTGTGACCGGGAAACGTTTTCAAATGCATCTCAGGTTCCGTCCCCTTTTACTCGGGTTCACAATTCCAGACCGTTTACTAATACTCTCCCCACTTGGAGAGTCAGTGCCTTTAACCTCCTGTTTGGCACAGTTTGCAATTTCTGCGCAAGATGAACAGGAATAGGAAGAACCAATGAGAGACTAGCTGTAGGTGTCTGCACGGGCAAATTTAACGCTCATTTGCCACCAGGAAGTGGAATTAACCAAACGCTCAGCATGCCATGCCGGAACCAGATTAGGGCCTGAAGCAATCCTGCGGGTTTGCGGCCAGCTCACAAGAAAGCGATTTGAAGAAAGGAGCTCAGGGGCACTGTAATTCACAAACCTGCAGAGTTATAAATGACAGCTATCGTCCAAAAAATATATTGAAGGAAGGCTGCGAAGAGGACTTGAAAGCGGGGCAGAATTGCAGGAAAACGATTTCAGGGGGTAGACTGGAATTGCATTTAAAGCATAGGAAAAGAGGCAGAACATCGACAATGATGCACTTGTCCAAAAAGGGCGTATGCGTTTTTTTCCAGAATATATTCAGGAAAAAGCGCATACGCCCTTTTTGGCCAAGCAAGCAAGCATGTTAAAGAAATCTGCACTACAATGAAGTCTCACTGCCCCCCGGTCAAAAGGGCCATCTGAAAAATGTGTAAAATCCAGAAATGCAGCACAAGCCATGGAGAACAGGGAGCCTTGGTATGCTGATGGATGAGATGTAAATTGCCAAGAGCCACTCTGGAGAAGTGTATGGTGTTTCCTGAAACACCTAAAAAACAAAGCAACGGAGCCTACGGCACATCCACTTATGGTCCTATAGCTTAGGGAAATTAAAATCAAAAACACACAGCCACCCCAAAGTTTCAGACGGCTCTGTTTACAAGAACCTCGTCTACGGTACAAGTTAAATATCCCAGAAAGCGAAAAATGGATAAAGAAGTTGTGGTACGTATGTACAATGGAATATCACTTTCCAATGAAATCTATGTCATCAGGCCCGTCGTGGCATAATGAGTGGATTCAGGTACGATGATTCTAAGTGAAGTAAGTCTCACAGAAAATGAAACATCATAAGATATCACTGATACACCGAATGTAATCTTGGCTACACATGAACTGAATTACAAAACAGAACAGGGTCTCAAATTTAGAAAACCAACTTATGTTTGCTTAAAGGGAAAGTTGAGTTGGGGTGCTGCATTAAAGCAGAGATAGAAATTAGCACAGATAACATTCCATACGTCAAATATGTAATACTCAAGAGCTACCCCTTGCTCAACGAAATGGACTAACATCCCTATATTCAATGCCTAGGAATACACCTGACTAGTAAGAATATTCAAACCCATGGATTTATATGTCTCCATAAGAGAATCAAGCGTGTGTACAGCTGCATGAAAGCAGCAGACATAATCCGATAAATCCCATTATCAAAATGAATTACAAAAACAAAACACAATGACAGTGAAATAGAGAGAAATTCTTAAATAATTCATTCAGGGCTTCTGATGCAACCTGGATTTACCTCATCTACACCCAGAGCTGAGTGAGACATAAGGTTGGACACTTCGGGCTGATAGCATTGGTGAGGTTCGATGAGCAAATGCAGACCCTTTGAAGTCATACTGCATGGGACCCATTCCATGGGTCCCAACTCTCCAGGTTTAAGGGATTCTTCCTTCAGCTAAAACATGCATGGGAAACCCACATTATGGTGCACCGTGTGACCGGGAAACGTTTTCAAATGTATCTCATGTTTCGTCCCCCTTTACTCGGGTTCACCATTCCAGACCCTTTACTAACACTCTCCCCACTTGGAGAGTCAGTGCCTTTAACATCCTCTTTGGCACAGTTTGCAGTATCTGCGCAAGATGAACAGGAATAGGGAGAGCCAATGAGAGACTAGCTGTAGGTGCCTTCTCGGGCAAATTTAACGCTCATTTCCCACCAGGAAGTGGAATTAACCAAACACTCAGAATGCCACGCCGGAACGAGTTTAGGGCCTGAAGCAATCCTGCGGGTTTGCGGCCAGCTCACAAGAAAGCGATTTGAAGAAAGGAGCTCAGGGGCACTGTAATTCACAAACCTGCAGAGTTATAACTGACAGCTATCGTCCAAAAATATATTGAAGGAAGGCTGCGAAGAGGACTTGAAAGCGGGGCAGAATTGCAGGAAAATGATTTCAGGGGGTAGACTGGAATTGCATTTAAAGCATAGGAAAAGAGGCAGAAAGTCGACAATGATGCACTTGGCCAAAAAGGGCGTATGCGTTTTTTTCCGAATATATTAGGAAAAAACACATACGCGCTTTTTGGCCAACCAAGCAAGCATGTTAAAGAAATCTGCACTACAATGAATTCTCACTGCCCCCCGGTCAAAAGGGCCATCTGAATAAAGTGTAAAATCCAGAAAGGCAGCTCAGGCCATGGAGAACAGGGAGCCTTGTTATGCTGATGGGTGGGATGTAAATTGCCAACAGCCACTTTGGAGAAGTGTATGGTGTTTCCTGAAACACCTAAAAAATAAAGCAACGGAGCCTACGGCACTTCCACTTATGGTCCTATAGCTTAGGGAAATTAAAATCAAAAACACACAGCCACCCCAAAGTTTCAGACGGCTGTGTTTACAAGAACCTCGTCTACGGTAAAAGCTAAATATTCCAGAAAGTGAAAAATGGATAAAGAAGTTGTGGTACGTACGTACAATGGAATATCACTCACCAATGAAATCTATGTCATCTGGCCCGTCATGGCATAATGAGTGGATTCAGGTACGATGATTCTAAGTGAAATAAGTCACACAGAAAATGAAACATCATAAGATATCACTAATACACGGAATGTAATCTTGGCTACACATGAACTGAATTACAAAACAGAACAGGGTCTCAAATTTAGAAAACCAACTTATGTTTGTTAAGGGGAAAGGTGAGTTGGGGTGCTGCATAAAACCAGAGATAGAAATTAGCACAGATACCATTCCATAAGTCAAATATGTAATAGTCAAGACCTACCCCTTGCTCAACGAAATGGGCTAAACACCCTATATTCAACGCCTAGGAATACACCTGACTAGTAAGAATCTTCAAACCCATGGATTTATATGTCTCCATAAGAGAATCAAGTGTGTGTACAGCTGCAAGATGGCAGCAGAGAAAATCCGATAAATCCCATTATCAAAATGAATTACAAAAACAAAACACAATGACAGTGAAATAGAGAGCAATTATTAAATAATTCATTCAGGGCTTGTGATGCAACCTGGATTTACCTCATCTACACCCTGAGCTGAGTGAGGCATAAGGATGGACACTTCGGGCTGATAGCATTGGTGAGGTTCGATGAGCAAATGCAGACCCTTTGAAGTCATACTGCATGGTACCGATTCCATGGGTCCCAACTCTCCAGATTTAAGGGATTTTTCCTTCAGCTAAAACATGCATGGGAAACCCACAGTGTGGTTCACCGTGTGACCGGGAAACGTTTTCAAATGCATCTCAATTTTCGTCCCCTTTTACTCGTGTTCACAATTCCAGACCATTTACTAACACTCTCCCCACTTGGAGAGTCAGTGCCTTTAACCTCCTGTTTGGCACAGTTTGCAATTTCTGCACAAGATGAACAGGAATAGGGAGAACCAATGAGAGACTAGCCGTAGGTATCTGCACGGGCATATTTAACGCTCATTTCACACCAGGAAGAGGAATTAACCAAACGCTAATCATGCCGTTCCGGAACCAGATTAGGGCCTAAAGCAATCCTGCGGGTTTGCGGCCAGCTCACAAGAAAGCGATTTGAAGAAAGGAGCTCAGGGGCACTGTAATTCACAAACCTGCAGAGTTATAAATCACAGCTATCGTCCAAAAATATTTTGAAGGAAGGCTGCGAAGAGGACTTGAAAGCGGGGAAGAATTGCAGGAAAACGATTTCAGGGGGTAGACCTGAATTGCATTTAAAGCATAAGAAATGAGGCAGAACGTCGACAATGATGCACTTGGCCAAAGAGGGCGTATGCGTTTTTTCCTGAATATATTCAGGAAAAAAAGCATACGCCCTTTTTGGCCAACCAAGCAAGCATGTTAAAGAAATCTGCACTATAGTGAAGTCTCACTGCCCACCGGTCAAAAGGGACATCTGAAAAAAGTGTAAAATCCAGAAATGCAGCACAGGCCTTGGAGGACAGGAAGCCTTGTTATGCTGATGGGTGGGATGTAAATTGCCAACAGCCACTCTGGAGAAGTGTTTGGTGTTTCCTGAAACACCTAAAAAACAAAGCAACGGAGCCTACGGCACTTCCACTTATGGTCCTATAGCTTAGGGAAATTAAAATCAGAAACACACAGCCACCCCAAAGTTTCAGACGGCTCTGTTTACAAGAACCTCGTCTACGGTACAAGTTAAATATC
This sequence comes from Delphinapterus leucas, assembly GCF_059928025.1. Classification (NCBI taxonomy): domain Eukaryota; kingdom Metazoa; phylum Chordata; class Mammalia; order Artiodactyla; family Monodontidae; genus Delphinapterus; species Delphinapterus leucas. The sequence goes on from NW_028322239.1 coordinate 11,505,030, forward strand.
CCAGAAAGCGAAAAATGGATAAAGAAGTTGTGGTACGTACGTACAATGGAATATCACTCACCAATGAAATCTATGTCATCAGGCCCGTCGTGGCATAATGAGTGGATTCAGGTACGATGATTCTAAGTGAAATAAGTCACACAGAAAATGAAACCTCATAAGATATCACTAATACACGGAATGTAATCTTGGCTACACATGAACTGAATTACAAAACAGAACAGGGTCTCAAATTTAGAAAACCAACTTATGTTTGCTTAAGGGGAAAGATGAGTTGGGGTGCTGCATAAAACCAGAGATAGAAATTAGCACAGATACCATTCCATAAGTCAAATATGTAATAGTCAAGACCTACCCCTTGCTCAACGAGATGGACTATACACCCCATATTCAACGCCTAGCAATACACCTTACTAGTAAGAATCTTCAAACCAATGGATTTATATGTCTCCATAAGAGAATCAAGCGTGTGTACAGCTGCATGAATGCAGCAGAGAAAATCCGATAAATCCCATTATCAAAATTAATTACAAAAACAAAACACAATGACAGTGAAATAGGGAGCAATTCTTAAATAATTCATTCAGTGCTTGTGATGCAACCTGGATTTACCTCATCTACACCCAGAGCTGAGTGAGACATAAGGTTGGACACTTCGGGCTGATAGTATTGGTGAGATTCGATGAGCAAATGCAGACCCTTTGAAGTCATACTGCATGGTACCCGTTCCATGGGTCCCAGCTCTCCAGGTTTAAGGGATTCTTCCTTCAGCTAAAACATGCATGGGAATCCCACAGTATGGTGCACCATGTGACCGGAAACGTTTTCAAATGCATGTTCGTTTTCGTCCGCTTTTTCTCGGGTTCACAATTCCAGACCCTTTACTAACAGTTTCCCCACTTGGACAGTCAGTGCCTTTATCTCCTGTTTGGCACAGTTTGCAATTTCTGCGCAAGATGAACAGGAATAGGGAGAACTAATGAGAGAGTAGCTGTAGCTGTCTGCACGGGCAAATTTAACTCTCATTTCCCACCAGGAAGAGGAATGAACCAAAGGCTCAGCGTGCCATGCCGGAACAAGATTAGGGCCTGAAGCAATCCTGCAGTTTTGCGGCCAGCTCAAAAGAAAGCTAGTTGAAAAAAAGAGCTCAGGGGTACTGTCATTCACAAGCCTGCAGTTATCAATGACAGCTATCTTCCAAAAATATATTGAAGTAAGGCTGCAAAGCAGACTTGAAAGTGGGGCAGAATTGAAGGAAACCGATTTCAGGAGGTAGACAGTAATTGCATTTAAAGCATAGGAAAAGAGGCAGTACGTCGACAATGATGCACTTGGCCAAGAAGGGCATATGCGTTTTATCCAGGGCCCTCATTAAAGAGGGGAGGAGGCTCCCAGCACACTCCAATGGCCAACAGAGGGCCCATGTCACCAAGGTGACGTGTGCCACCCAGGCAGGGGTGACCTCATGTCAGAGGGCCCACCTCACAGAAGGGTGAGGTACCCAGCCAGGATCAGACTCTCACCAGAGGGCCCACATCTCCAAGGGGATCGGATCCAGGCAGGAGTGGCCTCACACCAGTGTGGCCAAATAATAGAAAGGTGAGGAACCCAGAACATGTGGCCTAAACAAGAGGACCCACATCTCCAAGGGGCTGGAAGTGAGGCAGGAAGGAGGAGCCACAAAACAGAGGACCCATAGAATAAAAAAGTGAGGAATCCCGCAGTTGGAACCTCCTAGCATGCGGCAAGGAGCAGCGAGGCTATGGGTTCCCAGCCAGTGTGAACTCACAACAGAGGGCCCTCATCATTAAACTGTGAACAACACAGCTGTTGGGACCACAGAACAGAAGGCCCACATTCCCATGGGGTTGGCATCCTGGCAGGAGTGTACTCGCACCACAGGGCACACATCAGAAAATTTTGGGAGCCCAGGAGTTAGGGCCTGACGCCAAACGGCCCTAATTACAAAGGGGAGCAGACTCCTAGCAGGCACCAACTCTCAACTGAGGGCACACGTCACCAATGTGACGTGTGACAGCCAGGCAGGAATGACCTCACAGCCAAGGGCCTACGTCACAGAAGGGGGAGGAACCCAGCCAGGATAAGACTCCCACCAGAGGGCCCACATCACCAAGGGGATCAGAACCAGGCAGGAGTGGCCTCAAACCAGTATGGCCAAATCATAGAAAAGTGAAGAAACCAGAACATATGGCCTAAACCAGAGGACCCACATCAACAAGGGGCTCAGAGTGAGGCAGGCAGTAGGTGTCTCAAACAGAGGGCCCATAAAATAAAAAAGGTGGGGAATCCCGCAGTTGGAACCTCCCAGCAGGCGGCAAGGTACAGCGAGGCTATGGGATCCCGGCCGGTGTGAACTCACAACAGAGGGCCCTCATCACGAAACTGTGAACAACCCAGCAGTTGGGACAACAGAGCAGAAGGCCCACATTCCCATGTGGTTGGGAACCTGACAGGAGTGTCCTCCCACCAGAGGGCACACATCAGAAAAGTATGGGAGCCCAGGAGTTAGGGCCTGACGCCAGAGTGTCCTCATCACCGAGAGGAGAATGCTCCCAGCATGCTCCAACTGCCGCCAGAGGGCCGACGTCACCAAGGCGGGGTGTGCCAGCCAGGCAGGAGTGACTTCAGGGCCGAGGGTCAACCTTACGGAACTGTGAGGAACCCAACCAGGATGAGACTCTCACCAGAGGGCCCACATCACCAAGGGGATGGGAACCAGGCAGGAGTGTTCTCACCACAGTGGTGCCACATCACTGAAAGGCGAGGAACCCACATGTGGCCTCAATCCAGAACACCCACATCAACAAGGGGCTCAGAGTGAGGGAGGCAGGAAGTGTCTCACAACACAGGGCCCATAGAAGAAGAAAGGTAAGGAATCCTGCAGTTGGAAGCTCCAAGCAGGTGGCCCAGAGCACCGAGGCTCTGGGATGCATGCTGGAGTGAACTCACAGCAGAGGGCCCACATCCTGACACTGGGAGCAACCCAGCCGTTGGCACCTCAGAACAGAAGTCCCAAATCCGCATGGGGATGGGAACCTGGAAGGAGTAACATTGCACCAGTGGGCTCACATCAGAAAATGTGCGGAGCCCAGCAGTTAGGGCCTGACGCAAGAGGGCCCTCATCACCTTGGAGAGGAGCGTACAAGAAGGGTCCAACTGCCACCAGAGGTCCGACGTCACCAAGGCAACGGGAGCAAGGCAGGCAGGAGTGGCCTCACACCAGTGTGGCCAAATCATAGAAAGGTGAGGAACCCAGAATATGTGGCCCAAACAAGCCGACCCACATCTCCAAGTGGCTGGGTGTGAGGCAGGTGTCTGGAGGGGCACATTTAACTCTAATTTCCCACCAGGAAGAGAAATTAACCAAAGGCTCAAGGTGCCGTGCGGGACCCTGATTACGGCCTGAAGCAAACCTGCGGTTCTGTGGCCAGCTTTCAAGGAAACGAGTTAAGAAAGGAAATCACAGGCACTGTAATTCACAAACCTGCAGAGTTATAAATGACAGCTATTGGCAAAAATATATTGAAGTAAGTCTGCACAGAGGACTTGAAAACGAGGCAGAATTGCAGGAATCATATTTCAGGAGGTAGATTGGAATTGCATTTAAAGCATGTGAAAAGCGGCAGATCTTTGACAGTGATGCACTTGGACAAAAAGTGCGTATACATTTTTTCCTGAATATATTCAGGAAAAAACGCATATGCCCTTTGTGGCCAACCAAGAATTCGAGCAATGGAAATCCACACTACAATGAACTCTCATTTCCCATTCGTCAAAAGAGCCATCTGAAAAAAGTGTAAAACCCAGAAACACAGGACAGGCCATGGAGAACAGGGAGCCTTGTTATGCTGATGGACGGGATGTAAATTGCCAACAGACACTCTGGTGATGTTTAGGGTGTATGCTGAAACATCTAAAAAACAAAGCTACAGAGCCTAGGGCACTTCCACTTTTGGCCCTATAGCTTAGGAAAATTAAAATCAACAAGACACAGCCAACACAATATCCAGGGCTGCTGTGTTTACAAGAACCTCGAGTCCAGTACAAACTAAATATCCCAGAAAGAAAAAAATGGATAAAGGAGTTGTCCTACTTACGTACAACGGAATATCACTCAGCAATGAAATCAATGTCATCAGGCCTGTAGCAGCAAATTGAGTGGATTTAAGTATGATGATTCTAAGAGAAATATGTCACACAGAGAAACATAATTATCATAAGATATCACAAATAGAGGGAGTGTAAACTTGGCTACACATAAACTGAATTACAAAACCGAACAGAGTCTCACATTTAGATAAAACTTATGCTTGCTTAAGGGGAAAGTGGAGTTGGGGTGCTGTATAAAACCAGAGATTGAAATGAGCACACATACCGTTCCATAAGCCAAATATGTAATAGACAAGACCTACTCTTTGCTCAACGAAATAGACTAATCCATGGTGTATCACCTCACACCTGTTAGAATGGGCATCATCAGAAAATCTACAAACAACAAATGCTGGAAAGGGTGCGGAGATAAGGAAACCTCTTCCACTATTGTTGGGAATGTAAATTGATGCAGTCACTGTGGAGAACATTATGGAGTTTCTTATAAAACTAAGAATAGGATTACCATATAATACAGCAATCCCACTACTGGGCATATACCCAGACAAAACCATAAAACGAAAAGAGACATTCACCGCAATGTTCATTGCATCACTATTTACAATATCCAGGTAATGGAAGCAACTTAAATGCCCACAGACAGACGAATGCATAAAGATGAGGTACATATATAAAATGGAATATTACTAAGCCATAAAAAGGAATGAAATTGGGTCATTTGTAGAGACGTTGATGGATCTAGAGACTGTCATACAGAGTGAAGTAAGTCAGAAAGAGAAAAACAAATCCTGTATATAAATGCATATATGTGGAACGTAGAAAAGTTGTACAGATGAACCGTTTTGCAAGGCAGAAATAGAGCAACAGATGTAGACAACAAACGTATGGACACCAAGGGGGGAAAGCTGTTAGGGGGGTGGTGGTGGGAGGAGTTGAGAGATTGGGATTGGCATGTATACATTTCTATGTATAAAATAGGTAACCAAAAAGAAGCTGCTGTATAAAAAAATAAAATAAAATTCAAAATTACAAAAAGTAAAACAGAAAAAATATTCTTCCGTTCACATACATGTATTTATATGAATAAATTATTTCCATGCTTATATCTGTAAATACAAAAAAGAGGAATAAAATCTACCTTGAACCAAAAACGAAAAAAAGAAAAAAAAACAGAACCCACCAGTTACACAGAGGAAAACCGTATCAGGGCCCTTGCTCCAGTTGTAAACAATTCTGAAGTTGGTCAGTGGTGGGGAATCATCTCCCATTCAGCCAGCAGGCCCCACGCAACAAGCGTCCTCATTGCAAAGCTGGGGGACCATGCCGAGGCATCTGTGAGTAAACGTGGGCCGAGACCCAGGCCAGCTGCTGCTGAAATGTTCCCACCCTTCCCAGGTAAAACACCTGAATATGTACAAGGACTTGAAAGCCTAGAGGAAGGGCCATGGAGCCACATGAGCGACAGCATGCTAGCCGACTTGGTGCCTGCAGGCCAGACAGGATGGTCCTGGCCCTGGGTGCTCTTCTGGAAGCTTTCCATTTCCCTGCCTGAGATACCCCTCCTGTCCCGGCCCCCACTGCTTTCTTCCTTACTCACCTCTGCCCAGGGAGAAATTCCAGCGGCAGGTATGGGTGACACATCCTCTTCTTTAGCAGGTGGCATCTTGGCAACTGCTGCAGAAAGTCCAGCAGAGCCCCACTCACACTGGGCCACCCACAAAGCCGTGGCCTCTCACTCCCTCCCACCAGTCCAGCCCCGAGACTGCTGACAGGGCAGAGAAAATGGCGTCAGGCACAGCTGCAGGGGCTCTTGCTGCCTGGAGTGGTGTTTATATTGATCTCAACCCAGGCACACCTGGGGAGGACTGGCCGGCATGGTCAGGCTTCCCAGGCCAGCCAATAATCACCCCTCAGGGGCTCACAGTTGCAGAAAATGGAACTTTCTGAATCGGCCAGGTCCAAGGAACAGGTGTGGGCTCCTGAGAGTCAGGATAGACAAGGGGCTGCAGCTCTGGCTTGTTTTCTAATTATATTATCTGGCCCATGAGTGGGAGACAACTTCAAGAAAACCCTCTCCTAATGAGAGGAACCCAGGAGTCAGGGAGAGGAGGGGTGGGTGGTGGGTGGAGACAGAGGCCTGGTGCCCCGGGTGCAGTGGAAGTCTCTGGAAGACCAGGTGGAGGGAGGCCACACAGAGTGATGCCCAGGGTCACAGACCTGTCGGAGCTGCTGTTTGTTAGTTCAAGTCCTGCTCTGTGGTGCTCTGTGTCAGATCTGAGTGACAGGTGAGCTGGGAGTGCTCTGCAATGAGGGCGATGTGCACGGTTCCTGTGTGCCCAGCCCTGCCACCGTAACTGCAAGGGTAGCTCTGTATCCTGAGAGGGGCCTGACCATGAGAGCCCCGTGTTCTGGGGTGGGGGGTAGGGTACCTGCGCAGGTGATCTAAATATCCTGGGATTGGCCTGATCTCGAGAGCCCCATGGGCTGCTGGAGCCCTGGTAAAGGATGTCAGGACAGTCAGTGAAGCAACCGAGGATATACCTCCAGTAGTTCCTAAATCCTACACCCTGCTGGTCATTCTACCAACCACCAGGACATGGTATTCTGTATTAGTCTTCAATGATGCCTTCTTTTGTATTCCATTAGTGTCAGAGTCACAAGAAATTTTGGCTTGTGAGTGGCAGGACTCAACATACAACTAAAACAATACTTCCGGGCCGTCTTGCCCCAAGGGTTCAAAAATTCCCACACCATCTTTGGGGAAAGCTCAGCTAAAGACCTAAAAGTTCTACCACTGGAAAAGGAAACACTCCTTCAATATGCAGACGACATTCTGATCACCAGCCCTACTAAGGGGACCTCTGAACTACCAAGCCAATAAAGGATACAAGTTGTCCAAGAAAAAGCTCAAATATCACAGACTACGGTGACCTGCCTGGGCTTCATTCTCACAGAAGGTCGGAGAAGCCCATCCCAGGAAAGGGAAGAAACAATTTACAGCCTTACCCATATCTAAAACTAGAAGACAGCTTAGGAGTTCCTGGGGAGGCCAGGGTTTGCTGCTTCTGGATCCCTAACTACAGTCTACTAGCTGGGTCTCTATATGAAACACTGAAAGGAAAAGATGATGATCCTTTTGAATAGAATCCAGAAGTGGCCTTTCAAGAATGGAAAGAGCAGTCAATTCAGACCCTTGCCCTGGAACGCCCTAATTTAGCTAAACCCTTTGATCTTTACATTCCTGGTGAAAAGTGAATCGCCATTGGAGGATTAGTGCAAAAACTGGGACCACTTGAAATGGAACAATGCAAAAATGCCATCCAGGTAGGATAAACTACAGTCACCAAGGGGCTTGGCCCACTGCCACATCTGGCCAAGATACTGGCAGTATCTAAAAACCTGGAAATCAGCAGCCCAAAAGGCCACCTCCCTCCTAAGGGAAAAGGGTCCCACGTGGTGATCCTAACCCCCAACCATGCCCTGAAGTTGCAGGGTTTGCTCCGTGGGCACACTGACCTCGAGTGAGGAGGCCCTCCAACTCCAACCTCCAGAGAGATAACCGGGGGCAACGGGGCACCATGACGACTCATGTGACCATCACTTGACCTGGAGTTTCTCTCATAAAACAACAAGTGTGTGTCCCAAAAGAGTAGACTACTGCTTGCAGGACTTACTGCACCCAGATCAGACCTAATAATCTTGGTGGGGGAACCGTATATCATGCTGTCACCATAGAAAAGCCTACAGACACTGTGATAATGGTGGCCAATAAGACCGGCTGGACTCCTGTTTACTTCAAAAGGCTGTTGACTCAGTGGCCATCATGGTCCTTCATCACCACTGACCCTGGACTGTCTGGGAGTTGAGCGGACAGGGTCCTGACACCTGGTGCTGTTTTTACATTAATTCAGGGGCCTAATTGAAGAAAGCGCAGACTACTGGTCAGAGCATCTAGGCTGGCAGAAACGGTCAGCCTAAGGTGGCCGAACAAATGAGGGGCGGGGTGAAACTGGACCTCACAGCGTCACTGCACATCTCCTTCCTGGACCCTTAAAGGTCATTAGAATCTATAACACTTCCAATACTGGTGCTCAGGCGGACGAGCAGGGAGGCAGGAGGCCTGGGGACAATCAACGTCACCTGGAGGCTGCTGGGGAGAAGTTCTGACCCTCGCCCACGGGTATGAGGGCTCCTAACTCAGCACTCAGCAGTTACAGAAGAAGGGTCTGCACCCTCAGCACTCCAAGAATGAGGAAGGGGACAAAAGGCAGAAGAGGGGTTTGTCCGAGGCAAAGCCCCTTAAAAATCCCTGGGAGAGAAAAATAGAATCTGGGCAATAAAATAAAGTCTAACCTTTTTTATCCTTTGGGCTTTGTCTAATTTCACGTGCTCCTAGGGTCCCGCATACAGAGGTTCCACACCCGGCACTTCAGACCAGATTTCCTAGTGCAGAATGGCTGGGTCGACAACTCAGCTCCTGGGGCACAGTGCACACTCCGTGATATAGAGCCTGAGCTGCAGCCAGCCGGGCCCTCAAGAGCTCCGCCCCCTCCCTCTGACTGACTCTGACAGGATCTCTACACAGCAGCCCAGCCCACAGCCCACGGGGTAGCACATGCTCTCACCTCTCCATTCTCTGATCAAAATATAAAGTTTCCTTTGCTTCTGAACCAAACTCAGTCTTGATCTCTTGGCTCCAATGACCCTGGGCAGGGGGACACTTGTTGGGGTCCACTCTGGAGGATCAGTAACAGAAATTGAGAACCTTGTAACTTCAATGAACAGATGTGTGAGCCAAACTGTAATTAACATAGAACAGTGTATAAGGCTCGGGTAAAATAAGATGTTTCTAACACTTCCATTTGGTATTTCCATCACTTTATTATAAGCAAGTTCAGTGAAAAGGTTTGTCTTATTTGTCAGGTCAATATTAGAGAAACGAAGTGATTTCTTTCCAAGGATGTACATCTAATAATCTTGGTTAAAGTTTCAATCTTGTTTTAAATGCTTTTCCATTGACAATGATACCTCTCTTTCAGCTCCCCCATTTCTGAGAAGTATAAAGTCTTATAATTTATTATTACCAAAGGGGAAAGGTGAGAGGAGGGATAAATTAACAGTTTGGGATTATCACATACACACTGCTATGTATAAAATCGATCCTCAACAGGGAACTGCTGTATAGCACAGGGAACTACACTCAATATTTTGCAATAACCTATAAGGGGAAATAATCTGAAAAAGAATAGATATTTTTATTGACATCATCTATTGCTGACAGTTAAAATGGAACCTAAGGGAAGCCGGTGGTGAGTGCTTCTGACCCTGAAGACTTCAATCATCTAAAGTTTGGACTCTGCCTACTTCCTAAGGCCCTTAATGAACATATGTGTAGCCGTAGCTTAAAACATTCCCCACTTTGGGTTGCGGAGAGACACTGATTTTGAAAAAGCCCTGGTGTTCTCCTCACATGAATGGGACCCTTCCTACAGCTAAAGCATGCCTGTCACACCCAGAGGATGGTATACCGTCTGATCGGGAAGAGTTTGGAAAAGGCATCTCATCTCCTCTTCTCCTGGTGCTCGGGTTCACCCCTCCAGCGTCTTTACGAACAGTCTCCCCACTTGGAGATGTCAGCACTGTCAACATCCTGTTGCATACAGTTTGGAATTTGTCCAGAGGATGAAGCAGAAGTAGGAGGAACAATGAGAGACAAGTCCTAGGTGTTCGGACAGGCACATATCACTCTAATTTCCAATCAGGAAGACGAATTGACCAAAGGCTAGGGTTGCCCATGGAAACAGAATAGGCCTTGAGGAAATCCCGCTGCTTTGTGGCCAGTTCCCATAAACACAAGTTGAAAAATGGAGCTCAGTGGCACTAAAATTCACGAAACTGCAGAGTTGAAAATATCTATCACTGAAAAATGTCTTGAGGGAAGTCAGAGAAAAGGACTTGTAAGCAACGGAGAATGGCAGGAAAGGGATTGGAAGAGGTAGAAAGGACTCGCCATTAAGCACAAGAAAAGGGGCTGAACATTGCCAACATTGCAGTTGGCCAAAAAGGGTGTATGCGTCATTTTCTGTATATATTCAAGAAAAGGGCATACACTTTTTTAGCCAACCAAACAGGTGGGCACTGGAAATCAATACTACAAAACATATCACTTCGCATCAGTCAGAAGAGCTGTCCTCATAAAGTGTAAACACCAGAAATGCAGGACAGGGCAAGGAGAAAAGGGAGCCCTGTGAGGCTTATACTGTAAATGTATATTGCCAACGGTCACTCTGGAGAAGTGTACTGTGTTTACTAAAGCATCTAAAAAATGAGCTACAGAGCACAGGGCACTTGCACTCATGGACGTATATCATGGGAAAAACAAAAATCGAGAGGACACAGGCACCCCAATGTATACCACCTCACTGTTTAAAAGATCCTCGACTAGGATATAACTTAAATGTCTCTGGAGGGAAAAAATGGATACAGATGTGGTGCTTATGTAGAGTGGAATATGACTCAGCCTGGAAATCAATGCAATATGGCCACTTGAAACAACTCCAGAGGAGTTATGTATGATCATTCAAAGTCACAGAATTCAAAAAGAAAAAGACATACTATATCACTAATACATGGAATGTAAACTTGGCTACACATGAACTGAATTACGAAACAGAACAGGGTCTCAAATATAGAAAAGCAACTTATTCTTGCTTAAGGATAAAGGTGAGTTGGGGTGCTGCATAAAACCAGAGATTGAAATTAGCACAGATACTGGTCCATAAGCCAAATATGTAATAGTCAAGACCTACTGCTTGCTCAACAAAATGGACTCAACACCCCATATTCAACGCCTAGGAATATACCTGACTAGTAAGAATCTTCAAACCCATGGGTTTATATGTCTCCGTAAGAGAATCAAGCGTGTCTACAGAGGCATGAACACAGCAGTGAAAATACGATAAATCCCATTATCAAAATAAATTACAGAAACAAAAAACACAATGACAGTGAAATAGAGAGCAATTCTTAAATAATTCATTCAGGGCCTGTGATGCAACCTGGATTTACCACATCTACACCCAGAGCTGAATGAGACATAAGGCTGGACACCAGGCTGATAGCATTGGTGAGGTTCGGTGAGCAAATGCAGACCCCTTGAAGTACCCATTCCAAGGGTCCCAACTCTCCAGGCTTAAGTGATTCTTCCTTCAGCTAAAACATGCCTGGGAAACCCACAGTATGGTGCACCGTGTGACCGAGAAACGTTTTCCAATGCATCTCAGGTTTCGTCCCCTTTACACGGGTTCACCATTCCAGATGCTTTACTAACACTCTCCCCACTTGGAGAGTCAGTGCCTTTAAACTCCTGTTTGGCACAGTTTGCAATTTCTGCGCAAGATGAACAGGAATAGGGAGAACCAATGAGAGACTAGCTGTAGGTGTCTGCACGGGCAAAGGGAACGCTCATTTCCCACCAGGAAGAGGAATTAACGAAAGGCTCATCATGCCATGCTGGAACCAGATTAGGGCCTGAAGCAATCCTGCGGTTTTGCGGCCAGCTCACAAGAAAGCGAGTTGAAGAAAGGAGCTCAGGGACACTGTAATTCACAAACCTGCAGAGTTATAAATGACATCTACCGTCCAAAAATATATTGATGTAAGTCTTGGAACAGGACTTGAAAGCGGGGCAGAATTGCAGGAAAACGATTTCAGGGGGTAGACTGGAATTGCATTTAAAGCATAGGAAAAGAGGCAGAACCTTGACAACGATGCACTTGGCCAAAATGGGCGTATGCGTTTCTCCTGAATATATTCAGGAAAAAATGTATATGCACTTTTTGGCCAACCTAGCATGCACGTTAAGGAAATCTGCACTACAATGAAGTCTCACTGCCCCCCAGTCAAAAGGGCCATCTGAAAAAAGTGTAAAATCCAAAAAGTCAGCACAGGCCATGGAGAACATGGAGCCTTGTTATGCTGATGGGCGGGATGTAAATTGCCAACAGCCACTCTGGAGAAGTGTATGG